>NC_091284.1:724324635-724587135 GCF_032444005.1 Ranitomeya imitator
ACACTCCACACACAGCGGTATGTAATGATTGTTACTGAATATGCTATTTAAACTTGTAATGCACGCCTTTAGTCACTTCCCCTGACAAAGCTGCTGCGGCATCGATACACGTGGGTCTTGCTCTCACCATACCCCCCTTTATGCCTTTGAGCTATTTTGCCGGTCCCCCTCTTTGCCTTATGGGGATTTAACCCTTGCTGAAAGCCCTGTGTTACCAACCCTTGCTGCACTCTGCCAGTTCCATCTGACCATCAACAGGTTGTATCCGCTTGACCTCCCAGAATATTATTTTCTTCAGTCTGGGGACAGTGTATATATAGGCAGTGTGGACACTGATCCTAGGTGCCTGAGTTTTTAGGCATAACTGTACAGTGGGGGTGTACTCAGGTTATGGTGGTCAGTCCTAATAGGCACTCCATGTAGGTTGACTCACCTGGAACATATAGGGCCATGTGTATTGATATGATATTGTTGACATAATGATGGGACCTTTACTTCCTTTTGGGGTATGGTGTATGCACTGATTTGGATATCATGTTTTAAATGTTTTTAAATGTGTTTCTTGAGGTGTTAATAAAGGTGTTTTGATACATTTATAAATTGTTATTATTTGTGGTAGTGCATACCATATGAGTCTATCTTTTCTGGTTTGACATGTTGTTATGTATAGACTAGGTATTGCACCCCTTTATGGCTATGCATACATGATATTGGAGCGCCCCATTCTTTTCTTTATTTTTGTGAAGTGTAATGTGTGACTGTGATACCTGGTCAGGTGAACTCCTTTAGTGCAATCAGACATAACATCACTCCCCTTAGTGGCAGAGCGACATTACTGCAATGACCAGGACTCTGGGGCGCTGCACCCCCATATAACGTATGCGTATGCAATTCGCATGCATGAGGTTCACATAGCAGCCCAACCGCACGGGAAATACAGGGGAATTGTGCACAGTGTCGCAAATCAATAAGCTGCAGTCACATAGACTGATTGCAGACTTTTCTTCTGAGACCGGACAACTTCTTTAAGAGTATATAGGAATTTATTTATTCTGACATTTGTTTTTTCAATACATATGTGACATCTTGTAGAAATAAATATGGATTTGCTTGAATGGGTTGTCTGTAAAAATACATTAAAAACACTTAACAGGAAGGGGTCATGGTGTCGCAGCAAGAGTCCAAATCACTCCAGTACTTACACAGGCATGGTGGCACGTAGAAAGGTGACTGTGCTTGATACTGAAATTCCAGGCACATCGATGCTAAGCTAATTGGTTTGCGCAGCGATAACAGATGACATATTGACCAGAAATGTTCTTCATATTTTTATCTGTGTTTTTGTAAACAAATTGTTCCAAAATTAACTTTACATCATTTAGACATCATCAGCTTGTACTAGCATTTTATGTATTGTTTTGAAGCTGTAACCACATCTGTATTACACTGCTGAATTTTCTCCAAATTAGAAAATCTTGTTAATCTAACACATAAAACACTTCCTTATTCTTTTGCTAATCCATTAATTTTCTCTCCATACTGCAGTGTAAGTGATGAGCTTCTAAATGCATCAAAGCTATCTTTTTTATTCACAAAAGGGTATGTCCCAGATCCCGGTATAAAGACCAAGTGAGCCTGTAAGATGGGGCACTGTGAAACATCAGGAGAGCATTAAGACCCTGCTGCTGCATTTCTGAGCTGAGAGCAAATGCCCGGGAAAGTGTGTGTTGCTGTGGGATGGGGCCTAGTGTTGCTTTATAGGAGGCTGAGAGGTGATGCTGCTAGAAGCGGTGAGAATGCTATGAGAGAGGCACTGTGAGGCAGCTGATAAGAAGTGAGGAGTTTGGACTCTGTAAGGACTGTTTGCTGCCAGTGTGTTTGTGAGGGTGTTAACCATGAGAGCTGTGTGACTTTGGAGCTCTGTGGAATCCCTGCTGTGTTGAGCTGAAAAGCCACAGAAGACATTGATCCTGTGCAGACCCAGGCAGGTTGCTTTCAGGAAAGTTGTGAGTGACTGCTGGAGGAGAGACTGTATCCTGTACCATCCGTATTGAGAGGGACCCGGACAAGCCCCGTTGAAGTGCTATCCTGTACCGTTTCCTGAGGCTGCAGAACTGTAAGTCCCCGGCATGTGGATTCGGCATTGGCTGTCAAGACGCGGAGCCTTGTTTTGCTCTAGCTGTTTTGGCGCCGAAGAATTTGGGACTGGCTGCAGCCGATGCAAATTATATGCCTGAGTAGAGACTTCCCTCAGGTTAATGGCACCGTAATAATAGATACCAGGGTATCCCCAGATTAAGTGTTTAAGATCTTCTGGTATATCTACATGTATTTTATTTTAGGTTCTGATCAATTTATACCCAGTGTGCCATCCCAGGGGGTCCCATAATACCACCTCATCCGATTTACATCTGTTTTCTCAGTACCTTGTTTTACCTTTTGTTAGGTAAATTTCTTCTAAAAAAAACCTCAGTGTAATACACTTAAAGTTTGAACTTTGGGATTGGCACATTGATTTCAGCCCTGGCTGAATGATTTTAAATAATAGGGGAATCTCAGGCTGTTTCATTCAATATTGAATTTCACTTCAACTCCTATTACAGTAAAGGAAGTGTCGTTATTACTGTCTCTGTCTCAGTTTGTGACTCACTGGATGTTATTCGGACCTCTGGTCATTACAAGCCACTCATCAAATTCCTGCAAATTCGCATTTCCATTTTTGACACCTCCCAGAGAAATTTCCATACAAAGCTAGAGTAAACAGAAGCTGTCATAATTACCCACCAAACCAACTCCTATATCTCCCAATAATACAGACACCGGGTTCATAGCTGAGCCCATGAGCCTGAAGGTCTAAATGACACATGATAATTATGGCAGGGGTGAAATAATTTTTTGCGTATGTTAAAAAAGCAAATTTCATCCATTTTTGGTCCCGACTCTCTATATCTGTGGTTACCATCAGTATGCCAACCAGTTTTCTCATATGCAAACAAAACTTCCTAACTTCTTGTATTCATTAAACAGACAATCCTTTAATAATAATAATTTTATTTCTATAGCGCCAACATATTCTGCAGCACTTTACATTTTAGAGAGGACTTGTACAGACAATAGAAATTGCAGCATAACAATAAACACATAGATCAACAGATACTAAAAGGAGTGAGGGTCCTGCTCGCAAGCTTACAATCTATGAGGAAAAAGGGGAGACACGAAAGGTGGATGGTTACAATTGCTTTCGTTGTTCGGACCAGCCATAATGTAAGAAATTGGGTGTTCATGTAATGCTCCATGAACCGATTATCAGCCAGAATATGCAAAAGTACAGACACAGAGGGCTATTAAATGCATAAGGCATACGAGAGCATGATGCAAGGAACCTTGTTATGGTAAAAATTTTGAGTGGGCAACACAGGGATAATTAGATTAATGTGTTGAGGCGGTAGGCCAGTCTGAAGAAATGTGTTTTTAGGGCACGCTTAAAACTGGGTATTGGGGATAAATCAAATTAACCTGGGTAGTGCATTCCAAAAAACTGGCGCAGCATGTGAAAAGTCTTGGAGATGGGAGTGGGAGGTTCTGATTAACTCAGATGACACACTTGTGGAATTCGTGTTACATCATTTTTGTTCACAGACCCAATCAAGTAAAAGGAAGAATTTGATTGATAAATTGGATCAAAAGCAAAAGACATCTCTATTTTTTCCAGAAATCGGTCCCAAAAAAAAAATAATGCTATGGGTATGTGTACTATAAGTGCAAAACAAGTTATGTGTTCTCTAAGAAAGCAATTGTAACATCAATTAATCTTCACACTGCTATCGAAGGAATAAAAGAATCCACACTATCTATAAATAGAGAGATGGTGAAGGAACACTTAGCTAATTTAAATTAATTTAAATATCCTGGTCCATATGAATTACATCCTAGGATACTGAAAGAGTTAACAGAGGAAATTGCAGAACCACTAAACAGAATCTTTGAAAAATCTTGGAGAACAGGAGAAGTCCCTGAAGATTGGAGAAGGGCAAATGTTGAAATGTTGTCCATATCTTCAAAAAAGGAAAAAGATGGAGCAAGTGAATTACAGGCCAGCGAGCCTTACTTCTACACCAAGAAAGATCTTTGAACAAATTATCGAATAGCATGTATGTAAGTACTTGAATAAGAATACAGTAATTAACCAGAGCCAGGGTTTGTAGCAGACAAGTCATGCCAGACTAATCTAATTTCCTTCTATGATGGAATCACTGATGGGTGGATAAGGGAAATGCGGTATATATAGCATATCTTAACTTCAGCATTTAATAAAGTATCTCATACTATCCTTATTGAAAAAATGACCAATTATGGGATTGACAAGGCTATGGTTAGGTGGATTCATAACTGGCTCAGTGATCACACTCAAAGAGTGGTGATATATGGTTGCACATCCAATTGGAAGTGCGTTTCAAGTGGAGTACCACAAGGCTTTGTCCTGGATACACTGTTGCTCAACATTTTTATAAATGATCTAGATAAGGGAACTCAAGGTAAACTAATAAAATTTGCAGACAATTCAAAGCTAGGCAGGATAGCACTAGAGAAGAGAGAAAGGATTCAGAAGGATCTAGATAAGCTTGAACAATGGGCAGCGACTAAAGGTACCGTCACACTAAGCGACGCTGCAGCGATACCGACAACGATGTCGATCGCTGCAGCGTCGCTGTTTGGTCGCTGGAGAGCTGTCACACAGACAGCTCTCCAGCGACCAACGATCCCGAGGTCCCCGGTAACCAGGGTAAACATCGGGTTACTAAGCGCAGGGCCGCGCGTAGTAACCCGATGTTTACCCTGGTTACCAGCGTAAACATTAAAAAAACAAACACTACATACTTACCTTCAGCTGTCTGTCCTCCGGCGCTCTGCTTTCCTCTGCATTGTCAGCGCCGGTCAACCGGAAAGCAGAGCGATGACGTCACCGCTGTGCTTTCCGGCTGGCTGGCGCTGACACAGGATGCAGGAGGAGTGCAGAGAAGCACAGCGCCGGGGATAGACAGCTGAAGGTAAGTATGTAGTGTTTGTTTTTTTACGTTTACGCTGGTAACCAGGGTAAACATCGGGTTACTAAGCGTGGCCCTGCGCTTTGTAACCCGATGTTTACCCTGGTTACCAGTGAAGACATCGCTGGATCGGTGTCACACACGCCGATCCAGCGATGTCAGCGGGAAGTCCAGCGACAAAATAAAGTTCTGGACTTTCCTCAGCGACCAACAATCTCCCAGTAGGGGCCTGATCGTTGGTCGCCGTCACACATAACGATTTCCTTAACGATATCGTTGCTACGTCCCAAAAAGCAACGATATCGTTAACGATATCGTTATGTGTGACGGTACCTTAACAGAATGGTATTTAACAGTGAGATTCTACAGCTGGGCAAGAAAAACAAAAACAACATTTACAGAATGGGAGGAATAGAACTAAGCAACAGTACATGTGAAAAACACTTGTGTCTACTAATAGATTACAGACTGCACATGAGTCATCAGTGTGATGCAGCAGAAAAAAGGCAAACACAGTTCTGGGATGAATTAAGAGTAGCGTAGAGTCTAGATCACGTAAAGTAAGTATCCCCTTTACTCCTCCTTGGTCAGGCCTCGTCTGGAACACTGTGTCTAGTTCTGGGCACCACATTAAAAAAAAAGACATTGAAAAACTGGAGCAAGTTTAGAGAAGAGCTACCAGGATGGTGAGCGGACTGCAAAGTATGTCCTACGAGGAACAGTTAAAGGATCTATGTTTAGTTTGCAAAACAAGAAGGCTAAGAGACTTGATAGCTGTGTACAAATATCTGAAGGGCTGTCATAGTGTAGAGGGATCATCATTATTCTCATTTGCACATGGAAACACGAGGAGCAGTGGAATGAAACTGAAAGGGAGAAGTGTTATGACCTGGTGGTTAGGAGCACCCGGAATGACCTGATAGTTATACCTCATACAGGACGAGCTCTGGGATGTGGGAGCTCTGCTGACCGCAAGCCCTAATCCTATCACACACACTAGAAATAGCCGTGGAGCGCTCCTGACCAGACCTAGGCGCCTCGTCACAGCCTAAGAACTATCTAGCCCTAGAGATAGAAAATAAAGCCTACCTTGCCTCAGAGAAATTCCCCAAAGGTAAAGGAAGCCCCCCACATATATTGACTATGAGTAAGATGAAAGTCACAAACGCAGAAATGAAACAGGTTTCAGCAAAGGGAGGCCAGCCTTACTAAATAGACAGAGGATAGGAAAGGTAACTTTGCGATCAGCACAAAAACCTACAAAAGACCACGCAGAGTGTGCAAAAAGGACCTCCGCACCGACTCACGGTGCGGAGGGGCCACTCTGCATCCCAGAGCTTCCAGCTAGCAAGACAAAATCATGATAACCAGCTGGACAAGAAAACAGTGAACAAATAATGACTATCAGGAACTTAGCTTCTGCAGGAGAAGGCAGGTCACCAGAGAGATCCAGGAGCGAACTGAACCAATGCAAAAACATTGACAGCTGGCATGGAGTAACGATCTGAGAGGAGTTAAATAGAGCAGCCAACCAAAGTATAAACCACGTCACCTGTGTAAGGAACCTCAGAAGCAGCAGCTTCACTCATAGCCACCAGAGGGAGCCCATAGACAGAACTCGCCGAAGTACCATTCACGACCACAGGAGGGAGTTCGACAACAGAATTCACAACAGAGAAGATATAGATTAGATATTAGAAAAAACTTTTTGACAGTGAGGATGATCAATGAGTGGAACAGGCTGCCACGAGAGGTGGTGAGTTCTCCTTCAACGGAAGTCTTTAAATGGAGGCTGGACAGACATCTGTCTGAGATGGTTAGTGAATCCTGCAATGAGCAGGGGGTTGGACACAATGACCATGGACGTCCCATCCAACTCTAACATTCTATGATTCTATGAGACATTATGTTTCACATCTAAGAAAAACACAATTTGCACAATTTTCTGCCTCCCCAGCTCTTTTGGCAACACTGACCAAGACTGGCATAAAACATAAACATTTTTGCAATTTTTGAAGGTGCTTCATATTTTTTTCATGAATCTGACATAAAGTAACTGCCAGCTCGGAACCTCAGCGATCAATTATGAAATGTGGGCATATCTGGCGATAAGTATTAAATTCCCTTGCAGTGTCACCCCAGGGTAAATTCATGTCACCTGATTGTCTGTGTAACTCATGACTGAGTGAAAGACACTCTTTAACTGTTCTCCTCAAGGATCAAAACACAAATAATTCTAAACAGAGGACCCCCTCAATTTACTGAGAATTACGTAATATGTAAATGGGTTTTATAAATTGGAGAAGCCTGTTAAAAATGCTACATATATGCAATATTTTAACATGCGTTTATGTCCAGAGTTATACATGTATTTCCCAGCTTATTAATTTTATTTTTTCCATATACAATAAATATAGTTGCATTTATCTAAATAGTAATGAATTAGCAGATACATTGGCCATTTGTTTCCTCAGTTCCCAGCACTGAACGCTTTGCTTATCAATTTTAAAACAAATGAACTTCAGTATCCAGTAAAGATATTTTTTTTCTTAATCTAGGTATTATCTTTTAATGTGATAATGTCCAGTTCACATAAAATTTTGCTTTATGTAAGAGCACCATTGTTTCAATCCAACCATTTTGATTAGTTAGGTTGCATAATTGCTGTAGTAATATTTATGTACTCTTCCTAATCTATATTGTTATAAATTTGGATGGATTAAGCAGCTGGTAAGATGAGTTCAGGAATTTCGTTACTGTTAAACCCTTAATGAAAGCATGTGAACATTATTTTTATGTCTTCCTTGAGAATACTTTACAAAAGATGAACTTCGTGCCATCACAAGAAGATTTTATAGACTGGATAATTTAGGATACTGAAATCTTCACCAGTCAGCATGTCCTTAACTGAGGATACAGATTTCCTGAAATGTTTTTTTTTTCTGCAAATAAGTAAAAGCTGCACTGAGTTGCTTGAAGATGTCCTGCCTTGTAATTTGCCTCCTATTTAAAAATCATCCATGCTTAAGAATATAGGGAGTACAGCTAGTGGGCTAGGTTACTGGCCACTGCAGTCTCAGAATGGTCGGTTACCTAGGTAAGAACCAAGCACTGATTGCAGACTTGTCTGAAGGTGGACAGATCACTGAATCCAACCAGCTTCAATCCTGCTGCACTTCTCTCATGTTGCAGAGGCAAAGCTTTTTCAGCTAGCAGCACACAGTTTAAGCTGACCAACACCAATGCATCCACCCTGTACCAGTCATTGCACTGGTTGACCATCTGCTGCAGAGTTCAATATAAACTTCTCTCTCACCCAAAGAGCTCTGCACAGTTTTGCACCACCCTACATCTCTTCCCTCATCTATGTTTATTACTCTACCTGTGCTCTCTTTTCTGCAACTGATTTAAGACTAATATTCTCCATAATCCAAACCTCTCACTAACATCTTCAAGACTTTTCTTGTGCTGCACCAGTTTTCTGGAATGCATTATCACAAGGATGGAGGGCACCACCACTAATATATCCATAGAACCACATCCTGAATCTACCTCAACATGAAAAACTACAGACCAAAACACATAGAAAAAGACATGTTGTAATGGAGATCAACAGGGCGACAATAAAGTACCAAGTATAAATTTTATTAGAGAAAAATGAGCAAGCATAAACATTAAAAATAATTAAAAGGCAGAAAATGCCCACAATGACCAAGGGAAGAACAGACCCCACAGACTAGGATGTATTTTGGCACCTGAAAAGGAAAAGGTAGAAAACCCTCCAAAAAAATTTGATCAAATAGTGATTAACAGGTTATACAAAATTATTTTAGTACTGGAGAGTCACCACCATAGCATGTTCCTTCGAGACATAAAATAATAATCACAAACTTAAGTAAGGGAGTGTTGTCTGGCTGGGGAAAAAACTCCACACTTATTTGGTTCAGTCAGGTGAGAGAACTCACAAAAATAGCAGAGATCTTTCCAATCAAACAAACCAGTCGGTCCTGTCAGTCAAGGTGCCAAAGGCCCGTGGGGCTGTGCAGCCCAACGCGTATCGCCACACAAGGTGGCTTCGTCAGGGGCAAGGGTGCCTGCTCACAGAAACTTACATCTTAAATACAAATACCTAATAAGAGGATCAGAATCAGCTGCAGGGAGCAACGGCCACGAAACCGGAAGTGGCAAAAGCGTAGTTCCAAGTTTAGTGCGCAAGCGCTCAAACACCAAGTGGTGTAAGCACAGAGACCCTGCCGTGCGGCCGGAAATTATGTCGGCATGGTAAAGATCCATGATAACCGGAATAACAAATATGCGAAATGTCGGCAGACTATTCTAACATAGTATAGATATTGTTCAAAAGCCTCGCGCATGCTAGAGATATGTACAAGTGATCAGTTGCGACGCCGGCATTACCAAGTATTTTTAGTACACAGTACCCAAAGTCCAGCCATCCGGCCGGAAGTGATGTCAGCATGGTGTGGATCCATAACAACCAGAACATCATATGTACAGGATGCCGGTCAAGCGATCGATAATGGCATAGGTATTACTTAGAGACCTTGCACATGCTGAAGAAATATACAAATGATCAGATGTGACATCAATATTACTAAGTTTTTTGATACGCATGCGCTAAAACGGCAGATCATTTGAACAAAAGATCCCGGCCGTCCAGCCGGAAGTGACGTCAGTATGGTGAGAATCCATGACAACCAGAATAATAAATATACAGGGTGCCGGCAAACTGACCGGATATAGCGTAAGTATTGCTCAAAGGCCTACCACATGCTAAAAATATATACACATGATCAAAGGTGACATGGATACTACCAGGTTTTTTAATAATGCGCAGGCACTAAGACGCCAAATGATGTAAACCACAAGAAACCAGCAATCCGGTAGTGATGTCGGCATGGTGTGAATCCATGGCAACCAGAATACGAGATATACAGGGTACCGGCCTTATACCCGGAAACAGCGTGATAGATTTTCAAAGACCAAGCACACAAAAAGCCACATGATCTGGTGTGGCGTCGGTGTTACTAGTGTGCAGGCACTAAAATAAATAAATAAAGGCCCGCTAAAAGAGACCCATCAAAGATAATTAGGACGAGGTTCACAAAACTCACAAAATTAAATAGGCAGCTGCATAGTAACCAATTTAATATATAAAAGTAGTAGATGGAATATGCCAACCTCATCTTATGACACACAAGGCACAAGGTCACTCAAAAAATAGATAATATATATATGTGGGCTGCCTATCCTTCAGATGTAAAAATACACCCTTTTTCCCTCATAGACAATGCCTGAGACAAATAGGATGTAACAAGTATATCCATACAAAACACCAATACCATGCAGTCATATAACGTAGGCGTACTAGGCAATTGGCCATGATAAGATGTAATCACAGCAGAAAAAAAAGAAAAAAAAGGGGGGGGGAGGGGTATTCACCTTACCAAGTGCCAAAATGTTTTACAGTGACAGAGACCAATCAAAAACGGGCAATAAAGAGAGCAGTCATATACAACATGTCCATAGAGGCAGAGAGTCAAAGTTTTTTGTAGAAGCCTGTAAACAAAAGGTCCTCATTTAGTCCATTTGGTGTACAACTCTGAAGTTCATAGATCCATTTGGATTCACAGCGGAGGAAGGAGTTGGTAACATTACCTCCCTTGATGTTGGTATATATACTCTCCAAACCCATAACCTTAAATCCAGAGAGGTATCCATGATGTACTTCCAGGAAATGGGCAGCCACTGAGGATAGAGTTTTATTCTTTTTCCGATCCTTTAGGGCAGTAGAGATGTTAGAGAGATGCTGTTGCATCCTTCTCCTAAGTTCTTGTGAGGTTTGGCTCACATATATCTTGGGACAGCCATAGAACATAGTAACATAGTAACATAGTAAGGCCGATAAAAGACATTTGTCCATCCAGTTCAGCCTATATTCCATCATAATAAATCCCCAGATCTTAGTCCTTCTACAGAACCTAATAATTGTATGATACAATATTGTTCTGCTCCAGGAAGACATCCAGGCCTCTCTTGAACCCCTCGACTGAGTTCGCCATCACCACCTCCTCAGGCAAGCAATTCCAGATTCTTACCGCCCTAACAGTAAAGAATCCTCTTCTATGTTGGTGGAAAAACCTTCTCTCCTCCAGACGCAAAGAATGCCCTCTTGTGCCTGTCACCTTCCTTGGTATAAACAGATCCTCAGCGAGATATTTGTATTGTCCCCTTATATACTTATACATGGTTAATAGATCGCCCCTCAGTCGTCTTTTTTCTAGACTAAATAATCCTAATTTCGCTAATCTATCTGAGTATTGTAGTTCTCCCATCCCCTTTATTAATGTTGTTGCCCTCCTTTGTACTCTCTCTAGTTCCATTATATCCTTCCTGAGCACCGGTGCCCAAAACTGGACACAGTACTCCATGTGCGGTCTAACTAGGGATTTGTACAGAGGCAGTATAATGCTCTCATCATGTGTATCCAGACCTCTCTTAAAGCACCCCATGATCCTGTTTGCCTTGGCAGCTGCTGCCTGGCACTGGCTGCTCCAGGTAAGTTTATCATTAACTAGGATCCCCAAGTCCTTCTCCCTGTCAGATTTACCCAGTGGTTTCCCATTCAGTGTGTAATGGTGATATTGATTCCTTCTTCCCATGTGTATAACCTTACATTTATCATTGTTAAACCTCATCTGCCACCTTTCAGCCCAAGTTTCCAACTTATCCAGATCCATCTGTAGCAGAATACTATCTTCTCTTGTATTAACTGCTTTACATAATTTGTATCATCTGCAAATATCGATATTTTACTGTGTAAACCTTCTACCAGATCATTAATGAATACGTTGAAGAGAACAGGTCCCAATACCGACCCCTGCGGTACCCCACTGGTCACAGCGACCCAGTTAGAGACAATACCATTTATAACCACCCTCTGCTTTCTATCAGTAAGCCAGTTACTAACCCATTTACACACATTTTCCCCAAGACCAAGCATTCTCATTTTGTGTACCAACCTCTTGGCATATACAAGATTCCGAGACCGGCAATTGAAGTATTCCTTGGGACGAATCTGAAATGGAAGAGTGGAGATAGAATAACCATCACTTGCTATCATAAACTGACAGACATTGCAATTCCCACACGGGTAGGAGCCAAAAGTCCTAGTGCCCCAATTCAGTCTTCTAGAAGGTCTTTGATAATGGCTATGGCATAAGTCATCTTTCAAGTTTTTAGCTCTCCTGGCCACCAAATTAGAGACATTAGAGATAAAGGGGATGATTTTCTTATCGCTCAGCAAAATGTCCCAATTCTTTGATAGGATCCCCCTAATATCAGACCACTGATTGTTGAATGTTGTGATCAGGGGGAGAGTACGAAGTGGTTCACGCACCTTTTTATTTAGTAGACTAGATCTGTTTTGACTGCGAGCATGTTGATATGCCTTGGAAATCACCCTTCGTGGGTAGCCCCTCTGTCTGAAACGGGTAGTTAAATCCTTTGCTTGTCCAAGGAAGGCCATATTTGAGCTGCAGTTTCTCCTGAGCCGGAAAAATTGTCCTTTAGGAATTCCATGTTTCAAATGTTGCGGATGAAAACTTCCATAATGAAGTAAACTGTTTGTGGCCGTTGCTTTACGAAAAAGGCTGCAGACAATCCTGGAGTTCGATAGACAACTTAATGTCAAGGAAATCCACTGAAGTAGCTGAAATGACAGATGTAAGTTTCACATTGAGGGTGTTACAGTTAAGGTCATCTATAAAGTCCCTACATCTGTCCAAAGAGCCTGTCCATAAAAAAAGGACATCATCTATGTAACATTGCCAAACTCGGACCCCCATTAAAAAGGCATCATGTTCATATACAATCGTCTCCACCCACCAACCTAAAAAAAATTTGGCATAGGAGGGTGCACAGCGAGCGCCCATTGCGGTGCCGGAAATTTGTCTATAATATTTTCTATCAAAGACAAAGTAGTTTTTGTCCAAAATGAAGTGTAACAATTCCAAGAGGAAATTGTCATGTTTCACATCTTTTTTTGATCTTTATGTCAAGAAAATATTTCACGGCTTGCATACCTAGATTGTGTGAGCTACTCGTATACAAAGATTCCACGTCCAAACACACCAAATAAGTGTTCTCTGGCAGGTCCTGAATAGTTGCATCAAATGTGTCGAGTCCCTAGTAAAAGATTTTAAAGAAAGGACTATTGGCTGAAGAAAATGATCGACATATATACAAGGACGTTCAAATATACTACCAATCCCTGACACAATTGGCCTACCTGGTGGTTCCTCAATGGACTTGTGCACCTTTGGCAGTGCATAGAAAGTTGGAATAACAGGAAACAAAGTTGTTAGAAAGTCTGCCTCTTTTTTCGTCACAATGCTCTCATGTAGTGCCCCAAGTATGAGACAGTCAAGCTTATCTTTAAAGAAGAGCGTAGGATCAGATGGTAAGGAGACATAACAGTCCCCATCATGTAGTTGACGCATTACTTCCTTTACATACTGTTCATGGGGCCAAAGAACAATGTTTCCCCCCTTATCCGCCTCCCGGATGACAAACTCCTTGTTATTTTTCAGATGTTGTAAAGCTTTTCCTTCTCCCTTACTGAAGTTGTTATGTTTATTAGGGTCCAGTTTTAGAAGGTGAATATCTTTGCATACCTTGTCAAAGAAGATTTGAACAGCCGGGAAGAGGGAGAAGGATGGTGTTGCTGAAGAAGGACGTCGTCTGGAAAAAAGGCCATTGGTTTCCGCCTGTTCATTTTCCTGCAGTAGGTCAAGCAGGTCCAAAAAAAACTTGTTTCTCATTATCTGGGAATGATTCCAAAAGAGCTGGTTGATGATAAATTTAAATGTTATTTGACGGCAAAACAAATACAAATCCTTAATGAGGATAAATTTATTAAGGGTATTCATCGGTGAAAGCCCTTAGTCAATACTTGAGTTTCCAAATCCGATGTGTAGGACGAAAGGTTGATAATCTGTAAATTACCTTGGGCTTCCATACATCCTCTTGAGGTCATCACGGCTTCTTGTTGTGTCTGGTCTCTCTCCTGAATGTCGGTGACCAATTTCTCCGTGGTCGTCCAGCCCTCCTGAAAGTGCCTGTTTTTCCTTCTTCTACCCCTCCTAAGGCGCCTTCGGCGACGCTGGGGTCCAAAGATAAAAAAATCACTGGATGATGGTTTGCTTCTCAAAGAGATCTCATTAGCTCTTTTAGTGTCCTTAGGTGGAGGACATCTATTGCCATGATGTACCCAATTATAAGCCTTTCCTCTATTAAAGTCAAATTTGTCTCTTTGAAATTTGTTTCATTTTCTGGTGATAATCTCCTTCTCTGGTCTATTATCACCTTCAACTTCTGTTGGAATGGAGTCACTACAGTGTCCTTGTCAAAATTTGTTTATTTACTCTCACAAATTTTAATATCATCCTTGATTTTATTCAACAGCAACTGATCATGTTCGATCAACATGTCTATTAGAATCGTAGAACATCTGGCCAGGCCAACTTCCCAAGTGGTCTGGAAATCAGGGGTCACCTCCCAAGAGGGAAATATCTGTACACGTAAACCTCGGGGTATAATACCCAATTTTTTATACTCCTCCAAACTTCTGATATTCCACCAGACTTTGGTTAAAGATTTATGTAAAATGGTAATGTCAATAGACAATGTTTGAAAAGTCAAATCGCCACCTGGGCCTGCTATTAAACTGCTGGTTTCATTATCAAACAACCCCAATGCCCTATTGCTCCAGGCCGTTTCCCTGGCTGAAAGATCCATCAAGAAAATCAATCACAGTAGAAACTAATAAACAGAATCAATACCCGGTGTGCCACACTCCTGAAGCTAGGGAACAAGAGCCCAAACCTAAATTGTACACATTATCACAAGGATGGAGGGCACCACCACTATTATATCCATAGAACCACGTCCTGAATCTACCTCAACATGAAAAACCACAGACCAAAACACATAGAAAAAGACATGTTGTAATGGAGATCAACAGGGCGATAATAAAGTACCAAGTATAAATTTTATTAGAGAAAAATGAACAAGCATAAACATTAAAAACAATAAAAAGGCAGAAAATGCCCACAATGACCAAGGGAAGAACAGACCCCACAGGCTAGGATGTATTTTGGCACCTGAAAAGGAAAAGGTAGAAAACCCTCCAAAAAAAATTTGATCAAATAATGATTCTTAACAGGTTACACAAAATTATTTTAGTACTGGAGAGTCACCACCATAGCATATTCCTTCGAGACATCTACTATATAATTGTCTAAGGGTCACTTCCGTCTTTCCTTCTTTCTGTCACGGATATTCATTGGTCGCGGCCTCTGTCTGTCATGGAAATCCAAGTTGCTGATTGGTCGCGGCAAAACAGCCACGACCAATCAGCGACGGGCACAGTCCGGAAGAAAATGGCCGCTCCTTACTCCCCGCAGTCAGTGCCCGGCGCCCGCATACATAATACTCCCCTCCAGTCACACAGGGTTAATGCCGGCGGTAACGGATCGCGTTATGCCGCGGGTAACGCACTCCGTAACCGCTGCTATTAACCCTGTGTGTCCCCAACTTTTTACTATTGATGCTGCCTATGCGGCATCAATAGTAAAAAAAAAATGTAATGTTAATAATAAAAAAAACAAAAAACCTGCTATTCTCACCCTCCGTAGTCCGCCGAGCCGCTCGCACCTGCCGCCATCTTCCTTTCCCGGCGATGCATTGTGAAATTACCCAGAAGACTTAGCTGTCTCACGAGACCGCTAAGTCATCTGGGTAATTTTGCAATGCATCCTGGGAACAGAAGATGGCGGCAGCCGCGCGCGTATCGCCGGAGCTTCGGTGGATCCTACGGGGTGAGTATATAACTTTTTTATTTTAATTATTTTTTTAACAGGGATATGGTGCTCACATTGCTGTATACTACGTGGGCTGTGCTAGATACTGCGTGGCTGCTATATACTACATAGGCAGTGTTATATACTACATGGGCAGTGTTATATACTACATGGGCAGTGTTATATACTGCGTGGGCAGTGTTATATACTACGTGGCTGCTATATACTGCGTGGGCAGTGTTATATACTACGTGGCTGCTATATACTGCGTGGGCTGTGCTATATATTACGTGGCCAGTGTTATATACTGCGTGGCCTGTGTTATATACTACGTCGCCTGTGTTATATACTGCGTGGCTGCTATATACTGCATGGGCTGTGTTATATAGTACGTGGCTGTGTTATATACTGCGTGGCCACTGTTATGTATTACGTGGCCTGTATTAACGCATCGGGTATTCTACAATATGTATGTATATAGCAGCCACATATTATATAGCACAGGTCATGTATACATACATAAATACATATTCTAGAATACTCGATGCGTTAGAATCGGGCCACCGTCTAGTAATAGAATAATCACAAACTTAAGGTACCGTCATACTCAGCAACTTTGCAACGAGAACAACAATGATCTGTGACGTTACAGCGTCCTGGATAGCGATCTTGTTGTGTTTGACACGCAGCAGCGATCTGGATCCCGCTGTGCCATCGCTGGTCGGAGCTAGAAGTCCAGAACTTTATTTCGTCGGCGTGTATCGTCGTGTTTGACATCAAAAGCAACGATGCCAGCAACGTTTTACATGGAGCTAACAACCAGCGAGAACGAGAAGTGAGTCGCCGTTACGTCAATGGATCGCTCCTGCATCGTTCTGGAGTTGCTGTGTTTGACGTCTCTACAGCGACCTAAACAGAGACGCTCCAGTGATCGGCTCATTGTCTATATCGCTGCAGCTGAGTATGACGGTACCTTTAAGTAAGGGAGTGTTGTCTGTCTGAGATTTATATAAGATCTTATCCCCCCTGAATTACCTCATTCCTAAAGGACTACAATAAGCCACATAAAAGACCATAGTAAACACCAGTACAAATCTGGGTAATCACAACCAAGGCATTCATAGGGGAAAAAACTTCATACTTATTTGGTTCAGTTAGGTGAGAGAACCTGCAAAAATAGCAGAGATCTCTCCAATCGAACAAACCAGTCGGTCCTGTCAGTCAAGGTGCCAAAGGTCCGTGGGGCTGTGCAGCCCAATGCATATCACCACACAAGGTGGCGTCGTCAGGGGAAGTGTGCCTGCTCACAGAAACTTACATCTTAAATACAAATACCTAATAAGAGGATCAGAATCAGCTGCAGGGAGCAACGGCCACGAAACCGGAAGTGGCAATAGCGTACTTCCAAGTTTAGTGCGCAAGCGCTCAAACACCAAGTGGTGTAAGCACAGACCAGCACTACCAGCACTACCCCAGTGTAAGCACTACCCCAGATGATCCAATTAGTACACCGTCCCCACATTTTTACGCGTGCTTTAAAAACACATCTCTTAAGACAGGTCTACCATCCTACTTTACTAATATAACTGTCACCTGTTCCCTCTCTCAAAATTTTCCTCAGAATCTGCTCCCTCCTATTCATCTATCTCCACATCCTCCAAGCACTGAATAGCACTTGGTAACTGTACTCAGACAGATGTTAGCTGATGCCCAATTCATGCAGTGTTAGCTAAAAATCCTCATTTATTATAATGATTGTTGGACCATGCAGGACAAGCACTTATTACTTATTGTGCCCCCCCTACTTCCTTATAGATTGAGGAAGGAGCTGGCTGCTCCGAAACGCGCGTCGGGATGGGCTGTTGGCCCTCCACTCCTGCACATTTTAGGTATGTTATCATGATGCTCTGCTGCTGATATGTTGTTAACTGAGCCATGTGCCATATAATATGTTTGATATGCGTCAGTACAGTACTTTGTCACTGTAGTATGCAGGGGTTGTTGGCCAACTGTAGCCCTTTGTGATGTGTGGCCGTTGAGAATGCGCTATCTGTCACTTTCACCATTGTACCTGTAATTTTCTAGTTTTTATCTACATTTGAATAAAGTTTGACATTTTTATGGGACTTTATGACTGTTCAGGTGGTTTTTTGGTTTTGGCATATGCACTTTTGCAGTTGGTCCCTTATGGTCCATGCATGCTTGTACTCTAATAATATAGCAACAGTGCTTTGATAAAACCTAATTGGACCTTGTACATGGAACATGTTCGCTGCAATTCTGTTATGTTCCTTATAGATTGTAGCTTTATTTTCTCTGCATGTCACTACTTAATTGTAAAGTTCGGTGGAATATGTTGGCGCTATTGAAAAAAAAATTATTATTAAACTGACTATGATGCTGGCCTAAACTGTCCATCTGCAGTTTTGCACCACCCCCAGCAAACAGGAAGTCAGTGGCGCACTCCTGAAGATAGAACATTAGAACAATTTTTTAAGGCTGTGTTCCTACGATGAGTTTTTGATGTGTAGTTTCCCTGCGTCAAAAGCGCAACGTCTTACAGATCCAACAAAGTGGATGGGATGTATATGGATCGCCCCCACGTAAGGGCAATGGGGTACTCGGTACCGGGTCGTTCAATTCCCTCAGTGAGGATGTCACGGTGGCCCGACCCGGACCGTGGCCCTATGAGGGGCGCCCAATAAAAGTGTTTGTGACACCACCTGTGGTATTCGGTCAGAGTGACCGACGCTGCTCAGGGGTCCGCTGGGGTGATGTTATGGCAGCTAGATGGTATACCTTCCCACAGGTGAAGTATATCCCCAGGGCTTCCCAGAAGTGTAGATGGTGATGGTGGATGATGTAAGGCGTGGCAAATAACGAGGACACGATGGGTGCAGTCTCTTTACCTTTACTGAAGGCTTCAGCATCCACAGTCCAGAGTGCCGGATGATAGGGTAGGCAGAGTCCGGCCGGTCTGATGGCAATTCCAGAGTCCCCTTATCCAGGTGGAAATCAGTAGCCTTCCTACTAGCGCTCGTGCATTGTAGTACCCCCCTGCTGAGCAACTCGGTAAGGTCCTCACAACTTTTGTGGATGTTATGTCTTTCTCTCTATGTCCCCCAGATGGATAGGACAAACCCGTATGACAGTGGTGGCCTGAGGCTATTTTATAGGGACCCTAGAGACTCCCCTCCTCCGCAATTGCCACCTTGTCTGCTTAGGTGTTTAGGTCGGACAGCCAACTTGGAATTGACTGCCCTGCCGGTCTCTGATGTAAAGCGTAGTGTCTATTACTCCCTCGGTGTTCTGGCCACCGGCCCGCGCTCCAGAAGGAGGCAGCCTCTCTTAGAACAGGACTCCTTCTGGTTTTTGTTCTCCTTTTGCTGTGACTTCGTGGCTCACTCCCTACACCACAATTCTCTTTGTGTCCTTTCTTAGGATGCTGCTGCATGGGTTGCAGGCGCAGCTCCGTGTCTTTCTGTCTTACTGAGCCTCTGATGCTCTTCCTTTCCCCTCTGTCTGCCTGACAGGTATTCCCTGGGCCGAGCACAGTCTGCTTCTCTCTCGCTCTCCTTCTGCCTAACTTCCTAACCAACCCACCAGTTTTACCCTGTGTGAGGAGTGGCCTAATGGATAGAACCCTTAGCTCCCCCTGGTGGACTGGCGTGTGAAGTGTGCTGTGTGTTTTGTGATACCTGGTAAGGTGAACTCCTTTGGTGCCATCAGACGTAACATCACTCCCCCTGGTTGAAGAGCGACATTACTGCAACGACCAGGACTCTGGGGCGCTGCATATGCAAAGTCTCATGCCCGTTGTGTTTTTTGTACAATGAGTTTATTTTCCACATCGAAGTATATAAGAGGCGCAAAATCCGCAGGTAAAAAAAACCACAATTTAGTGTGCTTCCGTTGCAGAAATACATTTTAAACGCATGTAATCTGTATCAATAAAGCTTTGTCATAGGCAAATACCAGTAAGTATTAAAAACAAAGGAGCGTTATGTAAAGCCTGAGATAGCAAAAAGACAAAAATCGCAGCATCAGAAATGCTATAAAAATGCATGTAAAATAAATGCAAGTAGTCTAATTTACATAATAGGTAAATAAATGCTGCAGAAAATTTGCAACATCAAAAGCTCACCAAAATACTCATCGTGGCAATTTGTGTTGAAATTGGAGAAACCACTTCTTATATTAGTTGTGTTGAGCTTTTAAAGGGAACCTGTCACCATGGAAAGTGCAGTCCATTCTTCAGGCACTGAGTTATAGCAGGAAGAGCTGGGTAGATTAATAGTTTTGTCAGAAAAGACTCAGTATAATCTGAGCTTAGTCATTCAAACCTCTGCTCTCTTTGGGGTTTTCAGTCCAGTGGGCGGTCCTATCAGCGACTGACAGCTGTCTATATGAGCGTGGGTCAGAGCGGTAATCATGGCTGAGAGTAATCCCTGTATCACACCCTGGCCTCTCCTCACAGCACAATAGTGCTTTCCCTTCGTCATGCCTGTATTCTGGGTCCAGAATAAAGAAAGAGTGTGCACTCACATAAGAGGAGGCAGGTGCAGGCTGAACCTGGATGTGTTCCAGTTGAGTCATAAATAAGTAACTCAAGTGAGTGCGGCTGTTTGTTACTTATTTATGTATTATGGGTCTCTGTGCCATCAGGTTCCTCTTTGGGCTGCTGAAGGCTCCTTGTCGTCAGTGTCACACAAAGAGAGAGAGACAGTCCTGCTCAACTTTAACAACAACTGCTTTACTTGGTTCTTTACACAGCACATCCAAGTAATTTCCAGGTTCCACATCAAGTTTCAGAACAGGCAATACCTCTTCTGTCCCTGTCCTTTTCTCTCTGTCGCTAAGCTCGCTTCCAGGATGGACCGTACCTTTCGATCCCTCAGCATCCTCTCTGCTCAGCCTTACTCCAGTTGGGGACTCCCTCAGCCGTTTCGCACCAGTTCGGTTCTGAGGGCGGTAGCCCACACAATAAGCTGCCACGTGAAGAGCGACCTGCCGTACTGCTTTGCCTTTTCTAGCAACTGCAGTCCCACTAATACTGCACCACTAGCTCTGTTGCTGTTGCTTCTCCTGACGTGCTCCAGACCAGGGATGCTATATGGTTGGGCCCTATTCTTCTTTAATGTTGCACGGTGTTGCCCGGACTGGCTAGCATGGGCGCCCTGGTCCCAACTGAGATCTATCAGGAAGTCCTCCCTACCTTATCCACCGAACCCCTCCTATATTAACTATTTACTATGTACAATCCTAAATTCTATGTGCATCCATCTTGTGGCTTAACTTAGCACTGCACTTTCCCTACAATAAGACAATATACACTGTGCAGCAGCTGAAATACTATACATAAATACACTTGACACATCTAATATAACTTACACAGTACTAAACAGCAATATGCAAACCGTGGTAATAAAACACATTTAACCAGGACGTAATTATAAGGATAGGGGCGCACATCAGTCCTTGTAACCCTTTACATTTATGTATGCCAAATTATGGAACAAAAGCTGTCAGTCACTGATAGAATCCCTGCTCTATAACATGGTGCCTGTAGATTGGACTGCATTTTCATTTGGTAGGAATGAAAATGCCTGTATGACTGTAGGAGCAGTCCTCTGACATTAAATATATCGTACCATCTATTCCAGCTGAAGAATACAGTGCACTCATGGTTACTCTTACCCTTTTCTATAATGATGGATGGGTTGCTGTTTGTCTACATGTATTCATGCAGCTGGTGAATCACTGCCAACAAGCAGGAGGAGACAAAAAGAGGCTGGGGAGAAGAGTATTTTTTTTTTTCGATACTTCTTTTCTTATTGCGCAGTTACTTTATCTTTTATAAACGATAGTAGAGGACAGTCTAATAATCTGTAATAATGATCTTTATTTTTATATAGCGCTAACATATTCCATAGCGCTTTACAGTTTGCACACATTATCATCGCTGTCCCCAATGGGGCTCACAATTTAAATTCCCTATCAGTATGTCTTTGGAGTGTGGGAGGAAACCGGAGAACCCAGAGGAAACCCACGCAAACACGGGGAGAACATACAAACTCCTTGCAGATGTTGTCCTTGGTGGTATTTGATCCCAGGACCCCAGCGCTGACAGCCTACTTTATAAAGGACACAAAGTTCCTTAACGGGAATTGTCGTCAGGTTTTTGCTATGTAATCTGAGGACAGCTGAGACACTGAATTCACAGATGTGTCACTTTTGGGGAAGTGTGCTGTTCTTTACTTACAATAAAGGTTTTATTATTAGGGGATAATCACTGTTGGACTACAGTGCACATGAGCCCTTGTCAGACCACGCCCTCCTCTGATAAGCAGCTCACTGTCTATGGACAATGTAGGCAGAAAGCTGTGGTGTGGTTGGGGGCATCTTTCTGAGCTCTGCTACATGCTACATCTAAAAACTGATTGTGTCACAACTGCTTCACCCAGTAAACTACCGTATATACTCGAGTATAAGCCGAGAATTTCAGCCCATTATTTTAGGCTGAAATTGCCCCTCTCGGCTTATACTCGAGTCATACCCAGGGGTCGGTAGAGGAGGTGGAGTGGCAGCTGTCTAAGCATACTCACCTGCTCCTGGCAGTATAAGCAGTGCGCGATATTCACCTGCTCCCCGTTCCACCGTCACCGGCCGCCGCTGCGTCTTCCCCGTCCTCTGCACCGATGCTCAGGTCAGAGGGAGCGGTGATGCGATTAGTGTGCGCACCGCCCTCTGCCTGAGCTGTCAGTGCAGTGGACGGGGAATGTAGCGGCGGCTGGCGGCGATGGAACGGGGAGCAGGTGAGTATAGCAAGTGCCGGGGGCCTGAGCGACGAGAAGTATGTGATTTAATTTTTTTTCATCGCAGCAACAGCATATGGGGCAAATGACTGTATGAAGCATCTTATGGGGCGATAATCAGCATCTATGGAGCATTACATGGGGCAAATGACTGTATGGAGCATCTTATGGGGCCATAATCAGCATTTATGGAGCATTACATGGGGCAAATGAATGTATGGAGCATCTTATGGGGCCATAATCAGCATTTGTGCAGCATTTTATGGGGCAAATGTCTGTATGGAGCATCTTATGGGGCCATAATCAGCATTTATGGAGCATTACATGGGGCAAATGAATGTATGGAGCATCTTATGGGGCCATAATCAGCATTTGTGCAGCATTTTATGGGGCAAATGTCTGTATGGAGCATCTTATGGGGCCATAATCAGCATTTATGGAGCATTACATGGGGCAAATGTCTGTATGGAGCATCTTATGGGGCCATAATCAGCATTTATGGAGCATTACATGGGGCAAATGAATGTATGGAGCATCTTATGGGGCCATAATCAGCATTTGTGCAGCATTTTATGGGGCAAATGTCTGTATGGAGCATCTTATGGGGCCATAATCAGCATTTGTGCAGCATTATATGAGGTGTATTTTGTATGGAGCATCTTATGGGGCCATCATGAACTGTATGGAGCATTATATGGGGCTCCTGATTCAATATGGATATTCAAAAACACTTAACCTACTGATGTCTCAATTAATTTTACTTTTATTGGTATCCATTTTTATTCTTGACATTTACCGGTAGATGCCGCATTTTACACCCTAGGCTTATACTCGAGTCATTAAGTTTTCCCAGTTTTTTGTGGCAAAATTAGGGGTCTCAGCTTATACTCGGGTCGGCTTATACTCAAGTATATACGGGTAAGTGACACATCACTTGGAATCAGGTTCACTTATCCTATGTTATGCTACTATCAGATTAAATAGCAAAAACCTGCCGACAGATTCTATTTAAATAGGCATCGATAGACCTGACACCTTATATGCCACCCTCAAATACATGGATGAGTAACCCTGACAGGTTGAAAATCTTATGTGATTAGATCTGTGAATTTTATATTGTAAATGCTAATATATATGCTTACAGTTTATTATTTCTAATCGATTCACTTTACTCACACCATTGCCCTCAGATCAGCAGTCCTTGTGAGTGACTAGTATAAGTATTCACCATGTCTCATAATAATGTTTCAAGCCCCAGATATGAAGAGGTATGCTGTGTATGGAGCAATGAAAGGGAAAAGTTGCTATTACATTAATAAGATCAGATTCTTATTACACTGTCGTTTCCTGGACGGAATGGAACAATCACTCAGTCCTCCTTTTTCTTCTTGTCTACTTTGCCAATGTGATCCCTAAGTCATTTTCTCAACCACAATTATACCGGAAGCTGGGGTGTATTAATAAAGTAGACGGGCCTGAGTTATGGTTGGCTGCAGTAGTTAATTATGGTTCAGTGACTTACACTTCCCTGTCGCTGTACACCGTAAGTCAGCCACTTTATTTTTTATTTCACCACAAATAAAATTATGGACCTTTTTCTCATGGAAAAAAAATAGAGGATGGTTTAGGGATGTGTGCAATCTACAAGTCAAAAGCAATGGTCCGTTACAGAGCAGTTTCAGATGTGGTGTCTATGTTTGAGGTATAGTGAATTAGAGGATGTAATCACTGTATGCATTATATAGAAGGTAAAGACATAAAGCTTTTTTATTCTATCAAGGTATTACGGTAGGAAAAATCTGCATCTAATTACACACAATAAAATAATTATGACTTTTTTCCATTTTATAATAATTAATCAATGTAAGCAAGATGCTATTGCGGACCATGTCATAGATACTTTCTCTTTATAGAGGAAAAAGTTCAAATTATAATGGCCACCTTTCAATATGTAAGCTTTACTTCTTTTCAAAGGCACTACACTACCGGCAACAAATAAACAAACTGCCATTTTATTCTGAGAAATATCAAAAGGGTAATCCAACAAACTCGGGTTATTTTGTCCCAGAGTAAGTTTATAAGTGTGATGCCACGTATTGACTAATGACTGTGGGCACCTACCCAATCATTCTAACTACATTCACCAAATAACAGAGTGGAACACAGGGAAGTTATATGAAGGAGAAACCAAGTAAGAGAGAATGACAATGAACACACAAACAAACTCTACACAACAATTTTTTGAACAACTCTCCAAATGCCAACACCAACAACGAACTTCACCTCCAAATCCTAACCAGGCACTAAGAACCAATATTGGCAATTCCCAAGTGCCAGTTTGCGAGCATATACAGCAGAGAGGAGTGGTCAACACTTAACAGCTGAGACAATCCATGTCGAAGCGATCCAGAAGATCAACTGAACTGATTAATCCTTGCACTGCCAGCAAGGAGAAACCCTGCACTGTTTAATAAGATGGTGAAGCAGTTCTAATCAGTGCTGGAGTTCATGAAACCAGATGTCACAATCTTCTGGCCCTTCTCTGTTGCGGTATCCCCGTGACAGTGCCCCCCCTCCTAAGAGAGACCTCCGAAACCTCAGAACCACGTTTATCTGGATGTGAATTGTGATAAGATCGGACAAACTTGATCGCATGTACAAATCAAATATAGAATCACTTCACTTAGTAGAGAGATATGCTTTTAAGTGAAAAAAATTTTGTCGCTCCACCCATCACCGTAAATAAAATGTATTCACTTAAAAGCATATCTCTCTACTGAGTGCAGTGATTCTATATTTGATTTGGACTTTACGGAACATTGGGTTCCTTTTCACTGGCACCTTTTCTCTACGTGGTCGAGTGCTAACCATCTATACTAGAATTGATCGCATGTACATCAGACATTGGTTCCCACATTCTCTCCTCAGGACCATAACCCTTCCAATGTACCATATTTTGAAGAGACCGGCATAGTAAACAAGAATCGATAATCTTTGCTATCTATCTGGAATTCCAGATTAAATGGATTTTGGAGAGGGGAGGGAACAGTTTAGGACATTAACAGGAGCATAGTAAGGTCAAAGATTCGGGCCTCTTTAGCTTTAAGAGTACCCCTGGAACAGAAATAGTTAGAGTCCCAGTTCCAGAGACAGTTTGAGGCACCCCTTCCTTACCGAAGACCATCACAGTGTGACATTTTCACAGGCCCCACATTTTTTGATCCTGACATGGATCCCGTCGCTAGCCTTGAAATACTGCTGCGGGGTTTATCTTTTGAGCTATCAGACCTACAGTCTAAGGCTGCCGTCACACTAGCAGTATATGGTCAGTATTTTACATCAGTATTTGTAAGCCAAAACCAGGAGTGGAACAAATAGAGGAAAAGTATAATAGAAACATATGCACCACTTCTGCATTTATCACCCACTCCTGGTTTTGGCTTACAAATACTGAGGTAAAATACTGACCAAATACTGCTAGTGTGACGGCAGCCTTAGGCTTCTTCACACCACACAGCTGTACTGGAACCTAAAGTGGCACTACCGGATATGTTATCGGGGGTTCGGGACAAATTTGTTGTGTTCCGAGAAGCCTATAAGCTCTATTTCTGGCTTCATCTGCGGTCATCTGGGAGTGAGGTAAAAAGGATAGGGATTGTTGTCTCCCTACTTCAAGGAGTCCCTCAATCCTGGGCCTTCTCACTTCTCACTGGGTCGACTCATTGTAACTCCTGTTGATGAATGGATTTTTGGGGCTATTGGCCTAGTTTATGATGACCCGGACCAGGTCTCCCTTTGCGGAATCTAAACTATGTAAGATCCAGCAGAGAGACCAATTGGCAGGGGAATTTTGTTCAGAATTCCGTGGAAGGGCCATTGACACCCAGTGGAATGACCCCACCCTTAGGAGCCAGTTTTGTCAGGGCCTGTCTGAACAGTTAAAAGATGCATTGGCACTGTACGAAATTCCAGCGTTGGAGGCGGTAATGGCTCTTGCCATACGTATAGACAGACACCTCCAGGATAGACCAGTAGTGACCACACCCCCTGTTGTACTTCCTAGGACTGAAGATCCCCCCATGTGATCTGAAGAAACTATGCAGTTAGGGGAGGAGTCTCCGCCTTATGAGTCTTACGGTTCGCAACAAGATGGGGGATGCTTTTACTGTGGCAAAAATGGTCATTTTATTAGGGTTTGTCCATCTATACCTAAACACCAGAAACCGTCGGAAAACCTCTGACCCCAGGTTGTGTGGAGGGTTACAACCTGGCAGTATATATTGCCTCTACAGGTGTGTCTCACTTTATCCTACCTGCAGAAGTGGCTATAGATACGGAAACTGAGACAATATCTGTCCTATTGGATAGTGGGGCAGTAGCCAATATGGTGGCTGTTTGGTTCGCTCAGATCTATGGTCTCACCTGTAGTAAGCTGGCGACGTCCATCCCCATATTTGAAATAGACTCTGCTCTGCTAGGTGGAGTCTCTAGGGGGCATAAAAATGTATGGGGCCCCGAAATTCCTTCTGCAATTTCACTAGTAGAAATAATCAGACAAAAATAGAGACATTTCGTTTAAAACTTGACCTTCATCAGTCAGCTGGATAGGAGAGAAGCTGCAAACACAGCGCAGGGTGATGCTATGAAGTGTCCACAGGTAAGGAGGAAAGTCAGGGCCGGCGTCAGCAAGTGCCGAGGCCATGGCGAGACGGGGGGCCCGCTCACACTGTCTGGGATACAGGCGACTCACCCCCGCCGACTCACCCCCCCCCCCAGCCAGCACCGACTCACCCCCCACGAGCGCCGCCACATTCAACTATACCAGTGTCTGATGCCAGTACAATTCAATGCAATGATGGAGGAGAGAGTGTCAGATGACGTTCCCTCTCCCATCATTCCCCTCTGCCTCTAACACTGCTGGTGCGCAATGACATCATATCATCGTGTGCATGCTGTGTGCTGGGCAGACTGCAGCCGCTGAGACAGGAGCCGAGCCAGGAGCACCGGGAGCAGCACCAGGGCAAAACGAGAGGTGAGGACTGTGTGTTTGTTTTTTTAAAATCTATCAATGAGTGATAACTGGATTGTGGGGCCATTCTCTGGGGGCTAGATTATATTCTATGGGGGTTGTATTATATTCTATGGGGGGCTATATTACATTACATTCTATGGTGAGCTGTATTACATTAAATTCTATGGGAGGGCTGTATTACATTCTATGGGGTGCTGTATTATATTCTATGGGGGGCTGTATTACATTCTGTGGGGGGCTGTATTATTGTCACGAGACAAAAATAGGAAGACAGGAGATGAGGAATATGGGCCCCTGAACTGCCCCTCAGACTAAGGGAAGCCGTGTCTTTCCTTAACTTGGGGGCACCCTTGAAGGTAGGGAGGCCCAAGTCAACGACCTGTCCCTGTCTCCTGTTAAACCCTGTACTAAACCCCCAACCCCCACCCCTGGGGGTGAACAGTGTAAACAGCACCACAAAGTAAATAAACAGGAATAAACAATATAAGAGTGAGGGGAACACGATACCACAAGGTGAATGCACAAACTACAAAATAACAAAACTCAGAACTTAGCTTGTGCACGCCGCTGAAGACTCCACAACAAAGATAGTACAGCAACTGAGCTCCAAACACCAGACTTGGCTGACACCAGGGAGCTGCTACTGTGAGGTTGGTCTCCTGAAAGGACCTGTATAACCAACAGTCAGTTGATGCACCAGGTGACCTTATAAAGGATGATGGGAGTGGTCACAAACATCAGCTGTTGTGAATTCTGCTCTTGGGTTCCCTCCAGTGGTTGTTGGTGGGAATGCAGTTGTCTCTGACTCGCAGTCCTGGCCAGGTGTATTGGATAATTACAATTCTGACTGGGATATTTAGGTGTGCAGGATCCTTTAGCCCTTGCCAGTTGTCAATGTTTCTTTGGAAGTGTTGGATCTCTGCCTGGCCTCTCCTGCTTATCTGCCAGTTCAGCAAAGATAAGTGTCTGTTTCTTTTTCTGTGGCACACATGCAGTGTGCTTATTTTCAGTACTGTTCGTATGTTTTTCTTTTGTCCAGATTAGACTGTGTCTGTGTTTTCTCAGTTTGGTTGGTTTCACTGGAGTTGCAGATATACGCTCCTACATCTTTAGTTAGATGTAGGAAGTTTTTTGTATATTCTGCTGTGGATTTTTTTTGAAGGGTTTTAATACTGACCGCACAGAACTCTGTCCTATCCTGTCCTATGTAGCTAGAGTGGCCTCCTGTGCTAAATCCTGTTTTTTCTGCCTGTGTATGTTTTTTCCTCTCCGACTCACCGCAAATATTTGTGGGGGGCTGTCTATCCTTTGGGGATTTTCTCTGAGGCGAGATAGTATTCCGATTTCCATCTTTAGGGGTATTTAGTCCTCCGGCTGTGATGAGGTGTCTAGGTGTGTAAGGTACACTCCACGGCTACTTCTAGTTGCGGTGTTAAGTTCAGAGTTGCGGTCAGTATAGTGGCCACTTTCTCCAGTGAAAGTTCTCATGCAGCTTCAAGGTCACCGGATCATAACAGTACAACTGGCCCACAATGAGTTAAATGCATCTCAGAAGAAGGGAAGGAAGCTCTTGAGCCATTTTTTTTTCCAGTCTGTTTTGTGTTCTCTTCCCTCTTAATATCTGGGTGGCTGAGGAGCCTGGTGCAAGCATGAATATTCAGGAATTAGCTTCTCGTGTAGACCAGCTTGCTGCTAGGGTGCAAGGTATTTCTGATTATATTGTTCAGACTCCTGCTTTAGAACCGAAGATTCCTACTCCTGATTTGTTTTCTGGTGACAGGTCTAAATTTTTGAGTTTTAAAAACAACTGTAAACTGTTTTTTGACCTGAGACCTCGATCCTCTGGTGATTCCTTTCAGCAGGTAAAAATCGTAATCTCCCTGCTGTGTGGCGACCCGCAGGATTGGGCGTTTTCCCTGGAACTGGGAATCCGGCTTTGCTTAATATTGACTCCTTTTTTCAGGCTTTTGGACTATTATATGATGAACCTAATTCTGTGGATCAAGCTGAGAAGACCTTGTTGGCCCTGTCTCAGGGTCAAGAGGCGGCAGAATTGTATTGTCAGAAATTCAGAAAATGGTCTGTATTGACTAAATGGAATAATGATGCTTTGGCGGCAATTTTCAGAAGGGGGCTTTCTGAATCCGTTAAAGATGTTATGGTGGGATTTTCCACGCCTTCCAGTCTGAGTGATTCTATGTCTCTGGCCATTCAGATTGACCGACGCCTGCGGGAGGGCAGAACTGTGCGCGCTGTGGCGTTATCCTCAGAGCAAATTTCTGAGCCTCTGCAATGTGATAAAATTCTGTCTAGAACAGAACAACAAGGTTTCAGACGTCAAAATAGGTTGTGTTATTATTGTGGCGACGCTTCTCATGTCATTTCTGTCTGCCCTAAATGGACAAAGAGGATCGCCAGTTCAATTACCATCAGTACTGTACAACCTAAATTTCTGTGTCTTTGATCTGCTCATTGTCATCATTTTCTGTCATGGCGTTTGTGAATTCAGGCGCCGCCTTGAATTTAATGGATTTTGAGTTTGCCAAGCGTTGTAGTTTTCCCTTGCAGCCTTTGCAGAACCCTATTCCTTTGAGGGGCATTGATGCTACACCCTTGACTAGAAATAAGCCCCAGTTTTGGACACAGGTAACCATGTGCATGGCGCTAGCCCATCAGAAAGATTGTCGATTTCTGGTGTTGCATAACTTGCATGATGTTATCGTGCTGGGTTTTCCATGGTTGCAGGTACATAATCCTGTGTTGGACTGGAAGTCCATGTCTGTGACTAGTTGGGGTTGTCAGGGGGTTCATAATGATGTTCCTTTGATGTCAATCTCCTCTTCTTCACCTTCTGAGATTCCAGAGTTTTTGTCTGATTTTCAGGATGTATTCGATGAGCCCAAGTCCAGTTTTCTTCCACCGCACAGGGACTGTGATTGTGCTATTGACTTGATTCCAGGCTGTAAGTTTCCTAAGGGTCGACTTTTTAATCTATCTGTGCCTGAACATACCGCCATGCGGAGCTATATTAAGGAGTCTTTGGAGAAAGGGCATATTCGGCCATCTTCTTCACCGTTGGGAGCGGGGTTCTTTTTTTGTTGCTAAAAAAGATGGTTCCTTGAGACCCTGTATAGATTATCGCCTCTTGAATAAAATCACGGTCAAGTTTCAATACCCTTTACCTTTGCTTTCCGATTTGTTTGCTAGGATTAAGGGAGCTAGTTGGTTTACCAAGATTGACCTTCGAGGGGCATATAATCTTGTTCGTATTAAGCAGGGTGATGAATGGAAAACTGCATTTAACATGCCTGAAGGCCATTTTGAATACCTTGTGATGCCGTTCGGACTCTCTAATGCTCCATTTGTTTTTCAGTCCTTCATGCATGATATCTTCCGGACTTATCTTGATAAATTCTTGATTGTATATTTGGAAGATATTTTGATTTTTTCCGATGATTGGGAGTCTCATGTCTAACAGGTCAGGATGGTATTTCAGATCCTTCGTGACAATGCCCTGTTTGTGAAAGGGTCTAAGTGTCTCTTTGGGGTGCAGAAAGTCTCTTTTTTGGGCTTCATTTTTTCTCCTTCGTCTATAGAGATGGATCCGGTTAAGGTTCAGGCCATTCATGATTGGATTCAGCCCACATCCGTGAAGAGCCTTCAGAAATTTTTGGGTTTTGCAAATTTTTAATCGCCATTTCATTGCTAATTTTTCCAGCGTGGTTAAACCCTTGACCGATTTGACGAAGAAGGGCGCTGATGTGGTGAATTGGTCCTCTGCGGCTGTCTCTGCCTTTCAGGAGCTTAAACGTCAATTTACCTCTGCTCCAGTGTTGCGCCAACCGGATGTTTCTCTTCCATTTCAGGTTGAGGTTGACACTTCTGAGATTGGGGCAGGGGCCGTTTTGTCTCAGAGGGATCCTGTTGGTTCCTTAATGAAACCGTGTGCCTTCTTTTCCCGTAAGTTTTCGCCTGCTGAACGCAATTATGATGTCGGCAATTGGGAGTTGTTGGCTATGAAGTGGGCGTTTGAGGAGTGGCGACATTGGCTTGAGGGAGCTAAGTACCGTATTGTGGTCTTGACCGATCATAAGAATTTGATTTACCTCGAGTCTGCTAAATGGCTGAATCCTAGACAGGCTCGATGGTCCTTGTTTTTTTTCCCGTTTTGATTTCGTGGTCTCGTACCTTCCGGGTTCTAAGAATATTAAGGCTGATGCCCTCTCTAGGAGTTTTTTGCCTGTTTCTCCTGAGGTCTTAGAGCCGGTCGGTATTCTGAAAGAGGGGGTGGTCCTTTCTGCCATTTCCCCTGATTTACGACGGGTTCTTCAGGAATTTCAGGTTGACAAACCTGACCGCTGTCCTGTGGGGAAATTGTTTGTTCCTGACAGATGGACTAGTAGAGTGATTTCTGAGGTTCACTGTTCCGTGTTGGCCAGTCATCCTGGCATTTTTGGTACCAGAGATTTGGTTGGTAGGTCCTTTTGGTGGCCTTCATTGTCACGTGATGTGCGTTCTTTTGTGCAGTCCCGTGGGACTTGTGCGCGGGCCAAGCCTTGTTGCTCCCGTGCTAGTGGGTTGCTTTTGCCATTGCCAGTCCCTGAGAGGCCCTGGACGCATATTTCAATGGATTTTATTTCTGATCTTCCGGTCTCCCAGAAGATGTCTGTTATCTGCGTTATTTGTGACCGGTTCTCTAAGATGGTTCATTTGGTGCCCTTACCTAAATTGCCTTCCTCTTCTGATTTGGTTCCGTTGTTCTTTCTGCATGTGGTTCGTTTGCATGGTATTCCGGAGAATATTGTTTCCGACAGAGGTTCCCAGTTTGTTTCTAGGTTTTGGCGGGCCTTTTGTGCTAGGCTGGGCATTGATTTGTCTTTTTCTTCTGCATTTCATCCTCAGACAAATGGCCAGACCGAGCGTACTAATCAGACCTTGGAGACTTATTTGAGATGCTTTGTGTCTGCTGATCAGGATGATTGGGTGGCCTTCTTGCCATTGGCCGAGTTTGCCCTTAATAATCGGGCTAGTTCTGCTACCTTGGTTTCGCCTTTCTTTTGTAATTTTGGTTTTCATCCTCGTTTTTCTTCTGAGCAGGTTAAGCCTTCTGACTGTCCTGGTGTGGATTCTGTGGTGGACAGGTTGCAGCAGATTTGGGCTCATGTGGTGGACAAGTTGGTGTTGTCTCAAGAGGAGGCTCAACGTTTTGCTAATCGTCGTCGGTGTGTTGGTTCCCGGCTTCGGGTTGGGGATCTGGTCTGGTTGTCTTCCCGTCATGTTCCTATGAAGGTTTCTTCTCCTTAGTTTAAACCTCGGTTTATTGGTCCTTATAGGATTTCTGAGATTATTAATCCTGTGTCTTTTCGACTGGCCTCTTTTGCTATCCATAATGTCTTCCATCCATAATGTCTTCCATAGATCTTTGTTGTGTAAATATGTGGAGCCCGTTGTTCCCTCTGCTGATCCTCCGGCCCCTGTGTTGGTTAATGGGGAGTTGGAATATGTTGTTGAGAAAATTTTGGATTCCCGTTTTTCGAGGCGGAAGCTTCAGTACCTGGTCAAATGGAAGGGTTATGGCCAGGAGGATAATTCTTGGGTTTTTGCCTCTGATGTCCATGCTGCTGATTTGGTCCGTGCCTTTCATCTGGCTCGTCCTGATCGTCCTGGGGGCCCTGGTGAGGGTTCGGTGACCCCGCCTCAGATTAGACTGTTTGTGTTTTCTCAGTCTGGTTGGTTTCACTGGAGTTGCAGATATACGCTCCTACATCTTTAGTTAGATGTAGGAAGTTTTTTGTATATTCTGCTGTGGATTTTTTTTTAAGGGTTTTAATACTGACCGCACAGAACTCTGTCCTATTCTGTCCGATCTAGCTAGAGTGGCCTCCTGTGCTAAATCCTGTTTTTTCTGCCTGTGTATGTTTTTTCCTCTCCGACTCACCGCCAATATTTGTGGGGGGCTGTCTATCCTTTGGGGATTTTCTCTGAGGCGAGATAGTATTCTGACTTCCATCTTTAGGGGTATTTAGTCCTCCGGCTGTGATGAGGTGTCTAGGTGTGTAAGGTACACTCCACGGCTTCTTCTAGTTGCGGTGTTAAGTTCAGAGTTGCGGTCAGTATAGTCGCCACTTTCTCCAGTGAAAGTTCTCATGCAGCTCCAAGGTCAGCGGATCATAACAATCAGCTGACCCAGCAGCAAAGCAATGCAACAACACCAGCGACCACCGGGGGGAGAAAACTGCATTAACCCACAATGACCAGAAAAGGAAAAAAAGGTTTAAATCTGAGGGAAACCAGATCTGCCACAGATCCCCCTTTCAATGAGTGGCCTCTGGACACTTAACATCAGACCTCACCAGACCTACCTATGGTGAGGACGCCTCGATCCACCAGAGTTCACCTTGTCAGTAACCTGACTCTCAGGTTTATGGCAAACGCGACCTGATGAAAATGCCACCAACGAAGGCGCCACAAACCTCCAGAGGGCCGACCTGGGGAATGAGTTGTGTACATGCATAACTGGGGGGTAACTCCAACTGAAAAGTCCCCGGGCTGGGAATGGCCGACACCCGATATGGCCCAATCACCCTGGAACTCCAGGTCCCAGTTGCACACTTCCACCTGATGTTTTTGGTGGACACCCATACGTACTCATTCACACACAAGTCCGGACCTGAACGTTTATTTCCATGCAAACGTTTGCCACAGGACGGAGAATTCTTTGAGGAATTGACAACAGAGGCGTCCCCCTGTGTCACTACACTCACACCCCCACAATGCTCCGAGGGAACCACCACCCTCATCTAACCCCTCCTCCTAAGAGGTCTCTGACCCACCGGGTTAACCTGTAGTGAGGGTAAAGTCTTGCGCCTAGTCCCTGGCAGCACCTCTGCTGCCCCCACTGAAGGGGAAGGGGTAGGTTTTAGAAGAACGGCAGAGATCGTAGCTCTCGGGCAGCAGTCCTTACACGACTGACCCCAGCTGACTACTTCCCTGGACCGCCAGTCTATGACCGGGTTATGTCTTTTCAACCAAGGGAGTCCTAAAACCATGGGAGTTGGTATGCCCTCCAAGACGTGGCATGATAAATACTCTTCATGACAAGCCCCTATACGCAGATGTATATTGTCTACGACTTGTGTAATGCTCCCCTGGCTGAGCGGAGCAGAGTCAATGGCCTGGACGCTTAAGGGTTTCGCTAGCATCCTACTCATCAGGCCATGGGTCTGGACAAAATGAGCATCCACCAAATTGACTCCTGCTCCACTGTCTGCAAGCACCAGAATATTCTCAGTTACCCCACCAATAACCACCTCAGCAGGTAAGGTACACTGAGATGAAATCATCTTTGTGTGGAAACTTCCTGAAGAAGAAGCCATGAGCTTCGAAACGCGTTGAATAAACCACCCGAACACCTACAATTATATCTGGATCCATTATTTGTCGCAGAAGCGCGGATTTAATCCACATTCATCTATTTTAACAAAAACTCAGAACTTAGCTTGTGCACGCCGCTGCAGACTCCACAACAAAGATAGTACAGCAACTGAGCTCCAAACACCAGACTTGGCTGACACCAGGGAGCTGCTACTGAGAGGTTGGTCTCCCGAAAGGAACTGTATAACCAACAGTCAGCTGAAGCACCAGGTGACCTTATAAAGGATGGTGGGAGTGGTCACAAACATCAGCTGACCCAGCAGCAAAGCAATGCAACAACACCAGCGGCCATCGGGGTGAGAAAACTGCATAGATAATGTGTGCAAACTGTAAAGCGCTGCGAATATGTTAGTGCTATATAAAAATAAAGATTATTATTATTATTAACCCCCAATGACCAGAAAAGGAAAAAAGGTTTAAATCTGAGGGAAACCAGATCTGCCACAGATTCAAATATGGATCGTGACAATTATATTCCACGGGGTCTGTATTACATTCTATGGGGGCTGTATTACATTCTATGGGGTGCTGTATTACATTCTGTGGGGGGACTGTATTACATTACATTCTATGGGGGGCTGTATTACATTCTATAGGGTGCTGTGCTGTATGATATTCTATGGGGGGCTGTATTACATTCTATGGGGTGCTGTGCGATATTCTTTGTTGTTTACTTGATCAAGTGCCCTTGTGGTCTATTGTATGTGGGTGAAACCACCCAAGCAATAAAGGACAGAATATCAAAACATAAGTCCACTATCAGGTGTAAAAACATACTACTCCCCATCTCACATCATTTTGCCTCCAAAGGACACAACGTAGCACAACTACGTTTCCAAATAATAATTGAACAGGTTACTCCTCCACGCCACGGGGGCGATCGCATTGCTATACTCAAACGTAGGGAAGCCTTTTGGATTCACGAACTGAACACTTTGAGCCCTAAGGGACTAAACAGAGACTACGACTTACAATCTTTCATGTGATATGGTGCTTTGCCGCATGGCCCATCTCCAAATGTTTTGATTGTGTAATAACTATTATTGATTGTATGGTGCCGCGCTCCTTTGAACACATAATGTCATTCCAATCTATACTGCACATGTGTGCCAGTTAAGGAGGTATCATATCTATTATCCTGCTTCTCTTATTGTCTGTATGGTGCTGCACTCCTTTGAGTTAACAATGTTACTCCACCTTCTACATTGTGAATGTATGCTAGTCTAGGAAGTATTATACCTACCACGCTACTCCTCTTAATCTTTCCTCCTTATAATACTCTTAACTATCACTTCCTTTTCCATGCCTGTATTATCACAATGTGTTGCGCTTGATACTAATCCTTTTTTCTGTTTACAGAGCCGTCCATACTGAATTCATTGAGACACCTCTTCACTTCACTCAACCCTCCTCTTCAGTGATCCGCAATATCCACTCCCCCTGGAACACACTAGTTACCGCCCCCTCTCTGTGGAACACACACTGCATGAAGTAACTTCACCTTACGTATACCATTCGCGTCACTTCCGGCCCGCCACTTCCTGTGTGCACCCTGGCTGTTGTGCGCGCACTCGGCTATATAACTCAGGCACTCCGGACATGCCACCACCGATACCAGACTTGCGGTGGATACCGCGTCTCCTTCCTTTTCTCCAGCCCTCTCCAACTTGGTAAGTGCCATCCACATTTAGCGCCCACATGTCATGCATACCAATCTTTTGGCGCCGCTATAACAGCAACAATATTTCCTCATAGATTGGCTGGCATAGCCCTCTATTTCCAGGATTTCCTGTTCATCCCCCACCTCTTTGGTATGTTTATTATTCTTTTATATTCCTCAGTCACTACGCTATTCCACGTGCATATATGCATATATATATATATATATATATATATATATACTGTACATATATATATATATATATATATGTATATATATATATATATTTTTTTTATTTTTTTTCTCGCTACAGATGCAATTTCTCTCAAGGGTTTATATCATACTCCCTTCTCTGCTTAGCTATAGGTATGTACCCCTCATTCCTCTGGCGACTCACAAGCACTTTATATGCCCATGTCTTTTTCCAATATCTGGTCCCTGCACCCACTATCACCACATACTATAAACTCTTCTCATACCCGGCCTGGGTATTCTATGAACGACGCATATGAGCTATTTTGTTTGGATGGTCACTCCTGGTCTTCATTTGTTTAAAATAATTTTGACCATATGTATTTACTTGTATATACTTTGTTTTATTATTTTTTTTTCCTTTTATTATGTCTATGCACTTTATTTGTTTGTTCCCAGAGCACACTGATGAAGGTCCTTGCAGACCGAAATGTTTGTGAACATTGTGAATGTTGTATGTATTAAACAATTTGTTGCATCAGACTTCCCAGAGTGTGTCAAGTATATCTTGTATCATTACTTCAGAGACTGGCAGGACAGCTAATTGCAAGTTACCTGTCCGCACCTACACCCAGGAGGCACGGTGGCACCCCTCAGAGGCTGGGGCGTGCTAGAGTCCCTACAAACAGCCTCAAGCCACCAGTCATATGGGTTGTCCTATCCATCTGGGGGACAGAGAGAAAGACATAACATCTATAACATCTACAACAGTTGTGAGGACCATATGAGAAGCTTAGCAGTAAGGGACTACAACACTGCAGCGCTAGAGGAAGGCTACTGATTTCCACCTGGTTAAAGGGACTATGGATTTGCCTCCAAACCGGCCGGACTCTGCCTGCCCTGTGATCTGGTGCTCTGGGCTGTGGATGCTGAAGCCTTCAGTAAAAAGGTAAAGAGACTGCAACCTTGTGTCCTCGTTCTTCACTGCGCCTCACACCATCCACCATCTACACTCTGGGAAGCCCTGGGGACACACTTCACCTGTGGGAAGGTATACCATCTAGCTGCCATAATATCACCCCAGCGGACCCCTAAGCAGTGTCGGTCACCCTGACCGAATACCACAGGTGGCATCACGAGCATATCCCTTTAAAGACCTTTCCCCTTTTATTAACGGACCTCCCGAGGGCCACAGACCGGGTCAGCCACCGTGACATCCCCCTTGAGAACCGAAAGACCCGGTAAGGAGTACCCCTAGCCCTTGGGGGTGCTCCAAACTTTGGCGTCATGAACAGGATCCCGCCGATCAGAGGAAGAGACGGTGATCGCTATCATCAGGACGGGCGACCCCTCTGCCGCCGCTGCAATCAGGTGGGCTACATTGCAAGGTACTATCATTTAAATGAGTGACCCCTGGGGCAGAGGGCTAATCCCCAGGAGTAGGATGACCAGGCCCAAACAACTGGAGAGCCAAGTACGTTGGAGGACGACCTGTTCTCCCCATTGTGATCGACGGTATCCCCATGAACGCTCTGTTGGACACCGGTTCTCAGGTGACAACTATGCCTTACATCCTTTATAAACATTATTGGGCTGACAGAGACATTACTCGTGGCCCTGATGATGATTTCACCATAGTAGCCAGTAACTGTCAGCCCTTAGCACAAGTGGGATACAAAGAGGTCACCGTTAAAGTGGGGCGGGTAGAGTTAAAATCCCAAGGGATCGTGATTGTTGATATTGATCGACGTGAATGTAACCCTATGATGACCATTGGTACTAATGTCATAGAAAATTGTCTTGCAGAGGTTATTGTCTTATTACAACAGGTGGCCGAAACTGCTGGTTCCAGTGAGCAACGTGTTTTGAAGAAAGAAATCAGAGCTCTGGTACAGAGACAGCAGGTAGAACTATCTGGTGGAGAAATTGGCTGTGCCACAATGAGTGATTCAATCCCCATTGCAATACCCCCCAGGAGTGAGATGCTAATATGGTGTCGGGCAGCAATAGGCCTCAGAGGTAAGGACTACCAAGCCCTGGTAGAACCTGTGTATTCAGATAGTAGGCCCTCAATCCTGACAGCCCGAGGGGTGGTTGAAGTCCGTAAGAGGATGGTGCCAGTACGTGTCCATAACTGTGGAGAGAAAGAGATCCACCTAACCAAATATGCCACACTTGCCAAACTGTTTACTGTTGATAATAATGTAATATAAGCAACAGAGCCCTTGGCCCCGTCCAACCAAGCGGAGGACAATGGCTCTGCAGGACAAATGGAAGATTGGTGTCAGAAATTACACGTGGGCACTGACTCTACACCATCACACCAAAAACAAGGGGCTTAGAGGGTGGTCCATGAGTATGAGCGGGAATTCAGCAAACACCCACTAGATTTTGGGCAGGTAAAAGGGATTCAACATCATATTCCCACAGGAGATCACCCGCCCATTAAAGAGAGATACCGTCCTGTACCTCCAGATCATTATCAGTGTGCCAAGGACATGTTGCGAGAGATGAAGGAGGCTGGGGTAGTTAGAGACAGTTGTAGCCCCTGGGCAGCTCCATTAGTCCTCATCAGAAAGAAAGACGGCACAATGAGGATGTGTGTAGATTATAGGCAGATAAACCGCATTACACACAAAGATGCATACCCACTGCCCAGAATAGAAGAGTCATTAGCTGCTTTAAAATCTGCTAACTACTTCTCTACCTTTGATCTCACCAGTGGGTACTGGCAGGTTTCCGTAGCAGAGGCGGATAAGGAAAAGAATGCCTTCACCACACCGATGGGCCTCAACTACATGCCGTTCGGACTGTGCAATGCCTCAGGAACGTTTCAGAGGATGATGGAGTGCTGTCTGGGACACAAGAACTTTGAAACCGTCTTGCTGTATCTGGACGATGTCATTGTCTTCTCCAAGACTTTTGAGGACCATCTGGAGCACCTGGCCGAGGTGTTCGAAGCCCTGTCCAACTTTGGCCTAAAGGTAAAACCAACCAAATGCCATCTATTAAAGCCCAAAGTGCAGTACCTGGGCCATGTAGTGAGTACCGAAGGAGTGGCCCCAGACCCTGACAAGGTCACTGTGATCAGAGACTGGCCGAAACCCAACAAACTCCATGAAGTCCGACAGTTCCTCAGGTTGGTAGGCTACTACCGAAGATTTATCAAAGACTTCACCAAGAAAGCTGCGCCACTACAAGACCTGTTAGTGGGCCAATCCAAGAAAACCAAGGGTAAGAATTCCCCATTTGACTGGGACGACGGACTGGAGACATCCTTCACTCATTTGAAGTTGGCTCTGACGGGAGATGAGGTGCTGGCTTATCCTGAATATGATCAACCGTTTGTGCTGTACACAGACGCCAGTAACATGGGACTAGGAGCCGTGTTGTCCCAGGTCCAGAGAGGCAAAGAAAGGTTAATCGCTTACGCCAGCAGGAAACTTCGTCCCCCTGAAAGGAACCCTGAAAACTACAGTTCCTTTAAGCTGGAGTTCCTCGCCATCATCTAGGCAGTGACGGAGAGATTCAAGCACTACCTAGCCTCGGCAAGATTCACAGTTTTCACGGATAACAATCCACTGACACACTTGGACACAGTGAAACTTGGTGCCCTGGACCAATGGTGGATGGCCCAGTTGTCCAATTATGATTTCACCATCATGTAATGTAAGTAGTGATGTAATGTCCACAGGGTGTGACAAGGTATAGTGGACTCACTAGACCACTGATGGTGCAGTGGCGGCTGTATACCCGATACTCAAAAGACAGGAGAGTGGATCTCATAAACCAAAAGATATTTATTAACAAGGTAAAACAAAAAGGGAAAAGGTGTCAGAGGGATGAACCTCTGGATCACAACACTGTACCACGAGGTGGAGCACCGGGCACGGTGTACCCCAATACAGGGATTCCCCCGTCACAACACCAGGTGGTCTGAATGTCGCGAAGCCAGGACCAGAGGACGACCCATATTGACAAACTAGCAGTACTGTAGAATACTTGGACTTGCTGGTGGAGAGAATCCCAGAACCTCCATGAAATCCAGAAAGGTTAATCCCACCGGTAGCAGGGTCTGGACGGTTCCGTGAGAAGAGGCAAGACAACTTGGAGTGGGAAATGAAGAGACCAGAGGAATCCAGGATGGGAAATGCCAGAAGAGGACTCTGTGGAAATAGACATGAAAGTTAAGTGCAGAGCACAGCACAGCTTGGCCTGAAGCAGAGGCAACAATCCAGAGAATGAACACGTTGCCCAAGCACCTCCCTAAAGGGGAGGATGCTTTTTTATGCACAGAGCATCATAGCACAGACAGGCCTGATAGCAAACAGGTACCCTGCTGTTTCAAGTATGTGCAGGAAGCGGGGCACGGCTCCTAAGAGCATTTCCAGGAGACCTGCCAAGAAGATGCAGGTTCTTAGGAGAGAAAGGAGCCGCTGATCGTCTGGAGCCACAGACAGGGTGAGTAAGGCTGTGTAATAGGCGCCGGTCTCCATGCGCAGCAGAGCCCGAACCTGCGGCTGAGGGCATGACAGCTGATGCATTGTCCAGAATGCCCAATTTGCCAGAGGTGGGAGAAGATTCAGAAACACTCGAAGAAATAGAATTGCCAGCTTTCCATCGCCCCAAGGCAACTCAGTATTCTCATCATGTGAGGAACCAGCACCGAAACAAGCCAGAAGCCACGCTGAATCCCCTGCCCCACCATGGATGGGCAGAGACCGAGGACAGTGACCCTGCGGTCCATCGGGTGAAAGAACTCCTGACGCAGGCAGGTGCACGCCCTGGTCTGGATGATCCACAAGAGACGCAACAACTGTGGAAGGAGAAGGGCAAAGTATTTATCTACGATGGTAAACTGTGTCGGAGAAACATCGACCCACGCACTCATGAGTTGGTTTGGCAGATAGTGGTCCCAAGGCAAGATGCGCCAATGGTTCTGAAAGTGTACCATGATGGAGCAGGACACTTTGGATGGAGGAAGTTGGAGAGTCTACTTCGTGGAAGGTTCTACTGGGTTGGCATGAGAAAAGCCATCGAAAAGTGGTGCCGAGAGTGTGGCCCATGTAGCCTATGCAGGAAGGACCATGACAGTCAGACCGCTGCCCAACAGCCCATAGTCACCAAACAGCCACTTGAACTGGTGGCCTTAGGCCACATGAAGCTAACACCAAGCAGGTCAGGCTATGTCTACGCCCTGACCATCGTGGATCACTACTCTAGATTTCTGGTAGTTGTACCTGGCAAGGATCCGACGGCAAGAACAGCAGCCAAGACCTTCCAACAGCACTTCTGTAGACCACATGGATATCCTGAGAAGGTACTTACTCATCAAGGTCCAGCCTTTCAAGCAGAAGTGTTTCAAGAGTTCTGCAACCTGTATGGATGCAAAAAGATCAGAACAACACCATACCACCCACAAACCAACGGAATGTGTGAAAAGATGAACCAAGTAGTGATTGACCTACTGAAAACCTTACCTATACAGGAAAGGAACTTATGGCCAGAAGTTGCCAGACTTGGTAGATTTGTAAAACCACATTCCTGTGAATTCCACCAACTGTACTCCAGCATATCTGATGAGAGGAAGATCCAGCAAACTACCTGTTGATCTAGACATGGGAGTCCTAACCCCAGAAAATACCTCACCAGATGCGGATTGGGATACAGAAAGACAGCAAAAGTACCGTCAAGTACAAGAATGCATTGAAAGATGTCTATCTCAAGCCAGACAAAAACAAGAGAGAGACTACAACCAACGTGCTCCTGCAATTCCCTTGTCACCAGGTGAACAAGTGTTAAAGCGTAAAAGGAGAATGAACAAACTTGATGATCAGTGGGAAGTAGAAGCATTTACCATCTTACCATCCAACTTTGACAATACTAAAGTCTGTCTTATCAGCAAAGATGGAGGAGAAACTTCAACGGCAGTATCCAGAGACCATCTCAAGAAATGCCCTGATAAATTGAGGAACAGAGTAACCGATCAAGGAACATCTCCGCCAATGGAAGAGAAGATGATACACACTGTTCTTGGAGATTTTCCCCAGTCTTGGACTCAAGTACATCAGGCCATCGTGATACCTGAACAAAATGTGACTCAGAATCATCCAGAACCAGAAGAGACTCTGCACCAACAGGTTCAAGCGGCAAATGTCACCCTAGCAGTGGAACCAGAGAATCCACCCTCTGCTTATGGTGAATCTGTCAGACCTATGGTGAATTTAAGAAGACGCAGACTCTTGCCCAGTTTACCTACACAATCAGGTGCGGATTATCAGAGGGTCAATATGGGCGGTAGCCCAGGGCCCAATGGTGTGGGGGGGCCCTGGGCTACCTCACAGATTGACCCTCTGATAATCCGCCCGACTCGCCCGAGTGTGACTGCCCGCCGGCATTTGTGTGCCCCCGGACCCGGTGAGCAGAGAGAGGGAGCCCGCATCGGGCCCCGTCTCATCTGCTCACCGGGCCCCTTCCGGCGCTGCGGCTGTTTCCTATTGACTTGCGGGCGCGCGCCCGCACCTCAATAGTTAACAGCTGCCAGCCAATTGGAGGCTGGCAGCTGAAGTTGGCCGCAGCGCACACGTCGCTGGCGTCTGACGTCATTGTCAGTCGCCGGCGAGTGTGTGCGCTGCTGGAGCTCGCCGCTGGAGCGCACAGGTCAGGTGAGGAGCCTGTTTGTTTTTTTGTTTTGTTTTTTTCTTATAACGGTGGACACACTGGGGCAGATGAACGCTGGAGGACACACTGGGGGCAGATGAACGCTGGAGGACACACTGGGGCAGATGAACGCTGGAGGACACACTGGGGGGCAGATGAATGCTGGAGGACACACTGGGGGGCAGTTGAACGCTGGAGGATACACTGGGGGGCAGATGAACGCTGGAGGACACACTGGGGGGCAGATGAACGCTGGAGGACACACTGGGGGGCAGATGAACGCTGGAGGACACACTGGGGGGCAGATGAACGCTGGAGGACACACTGGGGGGCAGATGAACGCTGGAGGACACACTGGGGGGCAGATGAACGCTGGAGGACACTCTGGGGGGCAGATGAACGCTGGAGGACACTCTGGGGGGGCAGATGAACGCTGGAGGACACTCTGGGGGGCAGATGAATGCTGGAGGACACTCTTGGGGGCAGATGAATGCTGGAGGACACTCTGGGGGGCAGATGAACGCTGGAGGACACTCTGGGGGGCAGATGAACGCTGGAGGACACTCTGGGGGGCAGATGAACGCTGGAGGACACTCTGGGGGGCAGATAAACGCTGGAGGACACTCTGGGGGGCAGATGAACGCTGGAGGACACTCTGGGGGGCAGATGAACGCTGGAAGACACTCTGGGGGGCAGATGAACGCTGGAAGACACTCTGGGGGGCAGATGAACGCTGGAGGACACTCTGGGGGGCAGATGAACGCTGGAAGACACTCTGGGGGGCAGATGAACGCTGGAAGACACTCTGGGGGGCAGATGAACGCTGGAGGACACTCTGGGGGGCAGATGAACGCTGGAGGACACTCTGGGGGGCAGATTAATGCTGGAGGACACTCTGGGGGGCAGATGAACGCTGGAGGACACTCTGGGGGGCAGATGAACGCTGGAGGACACTCTGGGGGGCAGATGAACGCTGGAGGACACTCTGGGGGGCAGATGAACGCTGGAGGACACTCTGGGGGGCAGATGAACGCTGGAGGACACACTGGGGGGGCAGATGAACGCTGGAGGACACACTGGGGGGCAGATGAACGCTGGAGGACACACTAGGGGGCAGATGAACGCTGGAGGACACACTGGGGGGCAGATGAACGCTGGAGGTCACACTGGGGGGCAGATGAACGCTGGAGGACACACTGGGGGCAGATGAACGCTGGAGGACACACTGGGGGCAGATGAACGCTGGAGGACACTCTGGGGGGCAGATGAACGCTGGAGGACACTCTGGGGGGCATGTTATGTTTGCTAATGACAGGTGTTATGAAGGCAATCCAGAAACACAGTGTGCTTAGCGATCAGAGCGCACACAGTGATCTGACAAATACCCAAAAATACAAGAACGAGCTCTGAGACGTGGAAACTCTGTAGACTGCACACCTGATCCTATCCTAAACACAACTAAAAGCGGCTGTGGATTGCGCCTAACAACTACCTAGGCAACTCGGCACAGCCTAAGAAACTAGCTAGCCTGAAGATAGAAAAATAGGCCTGACTTGCCCCCAGAGAAATTCCCCAAAGGAAAAGGCAGCCCCCCACATATAATGACTGTGAGTAAGATGAAAAGACAAAACGTAGGGATGAAATAGATTCAGCAAAGTGGGGCCCGATATTCTAGGACAGAGCGAGGACAGTAAAGCGAACTTTGCAGTCTACAAAAAACCCTAAAGCAAAACCACGCAAAGGGGGCAAAAAAAAAACCACCGTGCCGAACTAACGGCACGGTGGTACACCCTTTGCGTCTCAGAGCTTCCAGCAAAACAAAAGACAAGCTGGACAGAAAAAAAGCAACAAAAAAGAAAAAGGCACTTAGCTATACAGAGCAGCAGGTCACAGGAACAATCAGGAGAAGCTCAGATCCAACACTGAAACATTGACAAGGAGCAAGGATAGCAGCATCAGGCGGAGTTAAGTAATGAAGCAGTTAACGAGCTCACCAGAACACCTGAGGGAGGAAGCTCAGAAGCTGCAGTACCACTTGTGACCACAGGAGTGAATTCAGCCACAGAATTCACAACAGTACCCCCCCCTTGAGGAGGGGTCACCGAACCCTCACCAGAGCCCCCAGGCCGACCAGGATGAGCCGCATGAAAGGCACGAACAAGATCGGAAGCATGAACATCAGAGGCAAAAACCCAGGAATTATCTTCCTGAGCATAACCCTTCCATTTAACCAGATACTGGAGTTTCCGTCTAGAAACACGAGAATCCAAAATCTTCTCCACAATATACTCCAATTCCCCCTCCACCAAAACCGGGGCAGGAGGCTCAACAGATGGAACCATAGGTGCCACGTATCTCCGCAACAACGACCTATGGAATACATTATGTATGGAAAAGGAGTCCGGGAGGGTCAAACGAAAAGACACAGGATTGAGAACCTCAGAAATCCTATACGGACCAATAAAACGAGGTTTAAACTTAGGAGAGGAAACCTTCATAGGAATATGACGAGAAGATAACCAAACCAGATCCCCAACACGAAGTCGGGGACCCACACGGCGTCTGCGATTAGCGAAAAGTTGAGCTTTCTCCTGGGACAAGATCAAATTGTCCACTACCTGAGTCCAGATCTGCTGCAACCTATCCACCACAGAATCCACACCAGGACAGTCCGAAGACTCAACCTGTCCTGAAGAGAAACGAGGATGGAACCCAGAATTGCAAAAAAATGGAGAAACCAAGGTAGCCGAGCTGGCCCGATTATTAAGGGCGAACTCAGCCAACGGCAAAAAGTACACCCAATCATCCTGGTCTGCAGAAACAAAACATCTCAGATATGTTTCCAAGGTCTGATTGGTTCGTTCGGTCTGGCCATTAGTCTGAGGATGGAAAGCCGAGGAAAAGGATAGGTCAATGCCCATCCTACCACAAAAGGCTCACCAAAACCTCGAAACAAACTGGGAACCTCTGTCAGAAACAATATTCTCAGGAATGCCATGCAACCGAACCACATGCTGAAAGAACAAAGGTACCAAATCAGAGGAGGAAGGCAATTTAGCCAAGGGCACCAGATGGACCATTTTAGAAAAGCGATCACAGACCACCCAAATGACTGACATCTTTTGAGAAACGGGAAGGTCAGAAATGAAATCCATCGAAATATGTGTCCAAGGCCTCTTTGGGACCGGCAAGGGCAAAAGCAACCCACTAGCACGAGAACAGCAGGGCTTAGCCCTAGCACAAATCCCACAGGACTGCACAAAAGTACGTACATCCCGTGACAGAGATGGCCACCAGAAGGATCTAGCCACTAACTCTCTGGTACCAAAGATTCCAGGATGACCAGCCAACACCGAACAATGAAGTTCAGAGATAAGTTTATTAGTCCACCTATCAGGGACGAACAGTTTCTCTGCTGGACAACAATCAGGTTTATTCGCCTGAAATTTTTGCAGCACCCGCCGCAAATCAGGGGAGATGGCAGACACAATGACTCCTTCCTTGAGGATACCCGCTGGCTCAGATAAACCCGGAGAGTCGGGCACAAAACTCCTAGACAGAGCATCCGCCTTCACATTTTTAGAGCCCGGAAGGTACGAAATCACAAAGTCGAAGCGGGCAAAAAATAACGACCAACGGGCCTGTCTAGGATTCAAGCGCTTGGCAGACTCGAGATAAGTCAAGTTCTTATGATCAGTCAATACCACCACGCGATGCTTAGCTCCTTCAAGCCAATGACGCCACTCCTCGAATGCCCACTTCATGGCCAGCAACTCTCGATTGCCCACATCATAATTACGCTCAGCGGGCGAAAACTTCCTGGAAAAGAAAGCACATGGTTTCATCACTGAGCAATCAGAACCTCTCTGTGACAAAACCGCCCCTGCTCCAATCTCAGAAGCATCAACCTCGACCTGGAACGGAAGAGAAACATCTGGCTGACACAACACAGGGGCAGAACAAAAACGACGCTTCAACTCCTGAAAAGCTTCCACAGCAGCAGAAGACCAATTAACCAAATCAGCACCCTTCTTGGTCAAATCGGTCAATGGTTTGGCAATGCTAGAAAAATTACAGATGAAGCGACGATAAAAATTAGCAAAGCCCAGGAACTTTTGCAGACTTTTCAGAGATGTCGGCTGAATCCAATCCTGGATGGCTTGGACCTTAACTGGATCCATCTCGATAGTAGAAGGGGTAAAGATGAACCCTAAAAATGAAACTTTCTGCACACCGAAGAGACACTTTGATCCCTTCACAAACAAAGAGTTAGCACGCAGGACCTGAAAAAACATTCTGACCTGCTTCACATGAGACTCCCAATCATCTGAGAAGATCAAAATGTCATCCAAGTAAACAATCAGGAATTTATCCAGATACTCACGGAAGATGTCATGCATAAAAGACTGAAACACAGATGGAGCATTGGCAAGTCCGAACGGCATCACTAGATACTCAAAATGACCCTCGGGCGTATTGAATGCAGTTTTCCATTCATCTCCTTGCCTGATTCTCACCAGATTATACGCACCACGAAGATCTATCTTAGTGAACCAACTAGCCCCCTTAATCCGAGCAAACAAGTCAGATAACAATGGCAAGGGATACTGAAATTTAACAGTGATCTTATTAAGAAGGCGGTAATCAATACACGGTCTCAGCGAACCATCCTTCTTGGCTACAAAGAAGAACCCTGCTCCCAGTGGTGATGACGATGGGCGAATATGTCCCTTCTCCAGGGATTCCTTCACATAACTGCGCATAGCGGCGTGTTCGGGCACGGATAAATTAAATAATCGACCTTTAGGGAATTTACTACCAGGAATCAAATTGATAGCACAATCACAATCCCTATGCGGAGGTAGAGCATCGGACTTGGGCTCTTCAAATACATCCTGATAATCAGACAAGAACTCTGGGACCTCAGAAGGGGTGGATGACGAAATCGACAAAAATGGAACATCACCATGTACTCCCTGACAACCCCAGCTGGATACCGACATGGAATTCCAATCCAATACTGGATTATGGGTTTGTAGCCATGGCAACCCCAACACGACCACATCATGCAGATTATGCAACACCAGAAAGCGAATAACTTCCTGATGTGCAGGAGCCATGCACATGGTCAGCTGGGCCCAGTATTGAGGTTTATTCTTGGCCAAAGGTGTAGCATCAATTCCTCTCAATGGAATAGGACACCGCAAAGGCTCCAAGAAAAACCCACAACGTTTAGCATAATCCAAATCCATCAGATTCAGGGCAGCGCCCGAATCCACAAACGCCATGACAGAAAACGACGACAAAGAGCATATCAAGGTAATGGACAGAAGGAATTTGGACTGTACAGTACCAATGACGGCAGACCTAGCGGACCGCTTAGTGCGCTTAGGACAATCAGAAATAGCATGAGTGGAATCACCACAGTAGAAACACAGACCATTCAGACGTCTGTATTCCTGCCGTTCAACTCTAGTCATAGTCCTATCGCACTGCATAGGCTCAGGTTTAACCTCAGGCAGTACCGCCAAATGGTGCACAGATTTACGCTCGCGCAAGCGTCGACCGATCTGAATGGCCAAAGACAAAGACTCATTCAAACCAGCAGGCATAGGAAATCCCACCATGACATCCTTAAGAGCCTCAGAGAGACCCTTTCTGAACAAAGCTGCCAGCGCAGATTCATTCCACTGAGTGAGTACTGACCATTTCCTAAATTTCTGACAATATACTTCTATATCATCCTGACCCTGGCACAAAGCCAGCAAATTTTTCTCAGCCTGATCCACTGAATTAGGCTCATCGTACAGCAATCCGAGCGCCAGGAAAAACGCATCGACACTACTCAATGCAGGGTCTCCTGGCGCAAGAGAAAATGCCCAGTCTTGAGGGTCGCCGCGCAAAAAAGAAATAATAATCAAAACCTGTTGAATAGGATTACCAGAAGAATGAGGTTTCAAGGCCAGAAATAGCTTACAATTATTTTTGAAACTTAGAAACTTAGTTCTATCTCCAAAAAACAAATCTTGGTTCTAACATAGATTTTTGATCAATAGTATCTTGAATTTTTTGTACATTTATAACGAGATTATCCATTGAAGAGCACAGACCCTGAATATCCATGTCCACACCTGTGTCCAGAATCACCCAAATGTCTAGGGGAAAAAAAAAAGTGAACACAGAGCAGAAAAAAAAAAAAAAAAAAAATGATGTCAGAACTTTTTCTTTCCCTCTATTGAGAATCATTAGTTTGGCTCCTTGTACTGTTATGTTTGCTAATGACAGGTGTTATGAAGGCAATCCAGAAACACAGTGTGCTTAGCGATCAGAGCGCACACAGTGATCTGACAAATACCCAAAAATACAAGAACGAGCTCTGAGACGTGGAAACTCTGTAGACTGCACACCTGATCCTATCCTAAACACAACTAAAAGCGGCTGTGGATTGCGCCTAACAACTACCTAGGCAACTCGGCACAGCCTAAGAAACTAGCTAGCCTGAAGATAGAAAAATAGGCCTGACTTGCCCCCAGAGAAATTCCCCAAAGGAAAAGGCAGCCCCCCACATATAATGACTGTGAGTAAGATGAAAAGACAAAACGTAGGGATGAAATAGATTCAGCAAAGTGGGGCCCGATATTCTAGGACAGAGCGAGGACAGTAAAGCGAACTTTGCAGTCTACAAAAAACCCTAAAGCAAAACCACGCAAAGGGGGCAAAAAAAAACCACCGTGCCGAACTAACGGCACGGCGGTACACCCTTTGCGTCTCAGAGCTTCCAGCAAAACAAAAGACAAGCTGGACAGAAAAAAAGCAACAAAAAAGAAAAAGGCACTTAGCTATACAGAGCAGCAGGTCACAGGAACAATCAGGAGAAGCTCAGATCCAACACTGAAACATTGACAAGGAGCAAGGATAGCAGCATCAGGCGGAGTTAAGTAATGAAGCAGTTAACGAGCTCACCAGAACACCTGAGGGAGGAAGCTCAGAAGCTGCAGTACCACTTGTGACCACAGGAGTGAATTCAGCCACAGAATTCACAACAGGGGCAGATGAACGCTGGAGGACACTCTGGGGGGCAGATGAACGCTGGAGGACACTCTGGGGGGCAGATGAATGCTGGAGGACACTCTGGGGGGCAGATGAACGCTGGAGGACACACGGGGGGCAGATGAACGCTGGAGGACACACTGGGGGCAGATGAACGCTGGAGGACACACTAGGGGGCAGATGAACGCTGGAGGACACACTGGGGGGCAGATGAACGCTGGAGGTCACACTGGGGGGCAGATGAACGCTGGAGGTCACACTGGGGGGCAGATAAACACTGGAGGACACACTGGGGGCAGATGAACGCTGGAGGACGCACTGGGGGCAGATGAACGCTGGAGGACACACTGGGGCAGATTGCTGGAGACTGGGGCAATGCTGGGCACACTGGGGCAATGCTGGAGGACACACTGGTACAGATTGCTGGACACACTGTCGGCAATGCTGGACAACTGGACATACTGGGGCAGATTGCTGGACACACTGGGGGCAATGCTGGACATACTGGGGCAGATTGCTGGACACTGGTGGTAATATGCTGGACACACTGGGGGCAATATGCTGGAGACACTGTCTGGGGCAATGCTGGACACACTGGGGCAGATTGTTGGACACTGGGGCAATATGCTGGACATACTGGGGCAGATTGCTGGACACACTGGGGGCAGGACTGGAGGCATGGGCAGAATGTAGACACGGGGCAGAATGAAAGACATGCGGCAGAATTGGAGACACCAGGGGCAGCATTGGAGACAGATCGTGCAGGATCATGGGGCAGGATGGATACGATGGAGACAGATGGGGCAGGATGTGGAGATCATATGGAGTAGAATGGATACTCATGAGGGCAGGATGCGAGAACATATGGCTGGAGCCAGGAATGAGACACACGGGGCCAGGATGGGGAATATTATTACCATAGGGGCTAATTAAGGGATATTATTACTGCAGTGATATATTTATTTTATTTTTTGAGTATACTGTTTTAAATGGGGGGGCGGTCCTGTTACTGTACAGAGTGACACTATATTGCCTTTTTTTCTTCATGTGGTGTAATGTAGAAGTTGTGAAAAATTAAGTAATGTGTTCTGCAAGCGGAGCTCGAGATAACTGTTATTTCCTGCAGAAACGAGTCCTGGCTGGAAGAAATGATGGCGGTCTGTGCTGGATGAAAAATGAAGGACTTCACCTAGAGATGTCACTGGTGAGTCAGTGTTGCCTATAAACTGACACTATACACTGTATACTATATACAGAGCTCCTGTCTATAATACCACCAGTGATCTCTGTATTACCTCTACACAGACACTGCATACTAAGTACAGATCTCCTGTGAATACTGGCACTTATGGTGATAGTATTGTGTTTTTTGTTTTTTTCATTACTGATCAGTATTGTAGTATTCAGTCACTATGTGGTGGTAATATGTGGTCTGGAAATGGTGTTGTGGTATTTGTCCCTTGTATATGCTATTTGGTCACCAAGTGGTGGTAATATGTGGTCTGGTCATGGTGCGGTGGTATTTGTTCCTTGTATGTGATATTATTGGTCAAAATATACCTAAATTGTATTGCAGATTTTAACAAATATTTAATAGGTTACAGTAGAGTAGGGCCCGGCCAAAGGTACCTTCACACTGAACAACTTAACAACGATATCGCTAGCGATCCGTGACGTTGCAGCATCTTGGATAGCGATATCGTTGTGTTTGACACGCACCAGCGATCTGGATCCTGCTGTGACATCATTGGTCGGAGCAGAAAGGCCAGAACTTTATTTCGTCGCTGGATCTCCCGCAGACATCGCTGAATCGGCGTGTGTGACGCCGATTCAGCGATGTCTTCACTGGTAACCAGGGTAAACATCGGGTTACTAAGCGCAGGGCCGCGCTTAGTAACCCGATGTTTACCCTGGTTACCAGTGTAAATGTAAAAAAAAACAAACACTACATACTTACATTCCGGTGTCTGTCGCGTCCCCCGGCGTTCTGCTTCCCTGCACTGTCAGCGCCGGCTGGCTGTAAAGCATAGCACAGCGGTGACATCACCGCTCTGCTTTACGGCTGGCGCTTACACAGTGCAGGGAAGCAGAACGCCGGGGGACATGACAGACACCGGAATGTAAGTATGTAGTATTTTTTTTTTTTTTACATTTACACTGGTAACCAGGGTAAACATCGGGTTACTAAGCGCGGCCCTGCGCTTAGTAACCCGATGTTTACCCTGGTTACCAGGGGACTTCGCATCGTTGGTCGCTGGAGAGCTGTCTGTGTGACAGCTCTCCAGCGACCACACAGCGACGCTGCAGCGATCGGCATCATCTAGATCGCTGCAGCGTCGCTAACTGTGACGGTTAGAGTTGAGCGACCTTGACCTTTTTAGAGTCGAGCCGGGTTTCACGAAACCCGACTATCTCAAAAGTCGGGTCGAGTGAAATCGGCCGATTATGGCGAAAAGTCGGGATCGACCGAAACACGAAACCCAATGCAAGTCAATGGGGCAGCATAGTCGGCAGTGAGTGGGGGCCAGGAAAACACCTAGAGTGCCCATTTTAATGTCAAAACCATCCATTCTTCTTAATGAAGCTTGTCAAGCGTAATTTACCTTATAATAATTGGAAGGCATTTGAAATTGGGGGTCATTTGGCTAAGGTTGTGTGGGGTAGGGCTGGTTCAAGTAATTAGTGGGCCCAGGAAATCTGGACCACGTCACGGCAGTGGAGCAGGGAGAGGTAAGTATTTCAACTTTGCAAGTGCTGTGATCCTGAGCAAGCGGGGGGGCCCACTTGTTGGCATTGGCACTGGCACAGGGCCCCTCAAAGTACAGCGGTGTGTTTGCACGGCGGGGGCGCCTCCCACCGGCAGCAACACTTTTGCGTACTATGAGAGGCCCTGTGCCAGTGACGTCGCCAACTAGTATTCCTCCCCCCATCTGATGAAGGAACCTGCACTTTCATCTGCACCTTCCTCTTTGTCCCCGTGTAAGGTGGTATGGTATGCGGGAAGAGCAACCTGACTTTCAGCAGGGTCACAATGTTGTTGTGTAGCATGCACGGGGAATGTTGCGTTATGGGTCAATGTACCAGCAGACTCATCTATCACTGGCTGGGCAATGGGCACGATGAAATGGAAACACAGATATAGGCCCAAAGAATAAAGTGGGCTAAATGCAGTTCAAAATTGGTAACACAGGAATAACCAGGGGGCATTGCAGTGGAGGACAACTGGAATGAGAGGCTGACACAGAGAGTAGGGCCAAATCAGTAAGTAGTCGAAATGCAGTTCAAAATTGGCAACCGTAGTAAACAGGCGGCACAGCTTTGTTCAGTGGAGGAGAACAGCAAGGAGTGGCAGACACCGATAGTAGGCCCCAACCCAACTAGTAGGCCAAATGCAGTCTAACATTAACAACTACTTAACGAGAGCCTGAAAATGGAATTTCAGGACAGGAAACCAGGAGAACAGCAAGGAGTGGCAGACACCGATAGTAGGCCCCAAACCAACTAGTACGCCAAATGCAGTTGTTCCATTTAACCACAATTTAATGAGAGCCTGAAGATAGAAGCTCAAGAAAGGCAACCTGGGGAACACCTTGGAGTGTAACACACCATCTCTCTCCACCCCATACCCATTTTGTAGGCCTAATGCAGTGTACTTTTCTACAACTACTAAACGAGAGTCGGAAGACCAAAGCAATGGCAAGGAAACCTGGGGAACACCTTGGAGTGTAACACACCATCTCTCTCCACCCCATACCCAATTTGTAGGCCTAATGCAGTGTAGTTTCCAAGAACTACTAAACGAGAGCCGGAAGATCGAAGCTCAGGAAAGGCAACCTGGGGAACACCTTGGAGTGTAACACACCCTCTCTCTACACCCCATACCCAATTTGAAGGCCTAATGCAGTGTAGTTTCCAAGAACTACTAAACGAGAGCCGGAAGATCGAAGCTCAGGAAAGGCAACCTGGGGAACACCTTGGAGTGTAACACACCCTCTCTCTACACCCCATACCCAATTTGAAGGCCTAATGCAGCGTAGTTTCCAACAACTACTAAACGAGAGCCGGAAGATCGAAGCTCAGGAAAGGCAACCTGGGGAACACCTTGGAGTGTAACAAACCCTCTCTCTACACCCCATACCCAATTTGTAGGCCTAATGCAGCGTAGTTTCCGACAACTACTAAACGAGAGCATGAAGATCGAAGCTCAGGAAAGGCAACCTGGGGAACACCTTGGAGTGTAACACACCCTCTCTCTACACCCCATACCCAATTTGAAGGCCTAATGCAGTGTAGTTTCCAAGAACTACTAAACGAGAGCCGGAAGATCGAAGCTCAGGAAAGGCAACCTGGGGAACACCTTAGAGTGGAACACACCATCTCTCTACACCCCATACCCAATTTGAAGGCCTAATGCAGCGTAGTTTCCAACAACTACTAAACGAGAGCCGGAAGATCGAAGCTCAGGAAAGGCAACCTGGGGAACACCTTGGAGTGTAACACAACGTCTCTCTACACCACGGAAGGGCTGATTCTTAGGAAGGAAGGCTGTTGGAAATAAGCATTGCGCGTCCGAGGGTGATTATATTCTTATTAGGTATATACTCACCCTCGGACGCGCCCTGCTTCTTTATTTGGAATGAATGTTTATTTGCAATGTGGTGTTGACTTTCTCTATTATTTTGGTAATTAATGATTTTATTATTTTCATTGTTTTGCATCTTCTCGGCAATAATATAAAGAAGACGCGACAGGACAACACTCGGTGGATGCCATATCTGTGTTTTCAATTTAAAAAACCTTTCAGTTAACTACTTGCAGGAGAAAGTAATTGTAGCTGGTGGCCATTTTTAGTACTGTACCAGATTTTAGTTGTGTGTTTGTTTTTAATGTTAAAATGTCTGCATTTGATATCTCACCAGTATTTTCTTTTTTATAAGCAAAATACTTTTTTTTTTATTTTATGATGTTGGTTCAAGGGGTACACGGGCAGCAGTAGACAGGTCAGTGGAGGCCTAGTGGAAGGAGGGACCGCAGACAGGCTTCGAAGCCCTAACATAATAAATTGGGCTGCCTGTAGGCAATTTAAAATTGGTTCCAGGGGAACACGGGCAGCAGTAGACAGGTCAGTGGAGGCCTAGAGGAAGGAGGGACCGCAGATGCGCCAATGTTTCCCCCATACCAAATTTGTAGGCCTAATGCAGTGTAGTTTCCAACAACTACTAAACGAGAGCCGGAATATCGAAGCTCAGGAAAGGCAACCTGGGGAACACCTTGGAGTGTAACACACCCTCTCTCTACACCCCATACCCAATTTGAAGGCCTAATGCAGTGTAGTTTCCAAGGACTACTAAACGAGAGCCGGAAGATCGAAGCTCAGGAAAGGCAACCTGGGGAACACCTTGGAGTGTAACACACCCTCTCTCTACACCCCATACCCAATTTGAAGGCCTAATGCAGCGTAGTTTCCAACAACTACTAAACGAGAGCCGGAAGATCGAAGCTCAGGAAAGGCAACCTGGGGAACACATTGGAGTGTAACAAACCCTCTCTCTACACCCCATACCCAATTTGTAGGCCTAATGCAGCGTAGTTTCCGACAACTACTAAACGAGAGCATGAAGATCGAAGCTCAGGAAAGGCAACCTGGGGAACACCTTGGAGTGTAACACACCCTCTCTCTACACCCCATACCCAATTTGAAGGCCTAATGCAGTGTAGTTTCCAAGAACTACTAAATGAGAGCCGGAAGATCGAAGCTCAGGAAAGGCAACCTGGGGAACACCTTGGAGTGTAACACACCCTCTCTCTACATCCCATACCCAATTTGAAGGCCTAATGCAGCGTAGTTTCCAACAACTACTAAACGAGAGCCGGAAGATCGAAGCTCAGGAAAGGCAACCTGGGGAACACCTTGGAGTGTAACACACCCTCTCTCTACACCCCATACCCAATTTGAAGGCCTAATGCAGTGTAGTTTCCAAGAACTACTAAACGAGAGCCGGAAGATCGAAGCTCAGGAAAGACAACCTGGGGAACACCTTGAAGTGTAACACAACGTCTCTCTACACCACGGAAGGGCTGATTCTTAGGAAGGAAGGCTGTTGGAAATAAGCATTGCGCGTCCGAGGGTGATTATATTCTTATTAGGTATATACTCACCCTCGGACGCACCCTGCTTCTTTATTTGGAATGAATGTTTATTTGCAATGTGGTGTTGACTTTCTCTATTATTTTGGTAATTAATGATTTTATTATTTTCATTGTTTTGCATCTTCTCGGCAATAATATAAAGAAGACGCGACAGGACAACACTCGGTGGATGCCATATCTGTGTTTTCAATTTAAAAAACCTTTCAGTTAAATACTTGCAGGATAAAGTAATTGTAGCTGGTGGCCATTTTTAGTACTGTACCAGATTTTAGTTGTGTGTTTGTTTTTAATGTTAAAATGTCTGCATTTGATATCTCACCAGTATTTTCTTTTTTATAAGCAAAATACTTTTTTTTTTATTTTATGATGTTGGTTCAAGGGGTACACGGGCAGCAGTAGACAGGTCAGTGGAGGCCTAGTGGAAGGAGGGACCGCAGACAGGCTTCGAAGCCCTAACATAATAAATTGGGCTGCCTGTAGGCAGTTTAAAATTGGTTCCAGGGGAACACGGGCAGCAGTAGACAGGTCAGTGGAGGCCTAGTGGAAGGAGGGACCGCAGACAGGCTTCGAAGCCCTAACATAATAAATTGGGCTGCCTGTAGGCAATTTAAAATTGGTTCCAGGGGAACACGGGCAGCAGTAGACAGGTAAGTGGAGGCCTAGTGGAAGGAGGGACCGCAGACAGGCTTCGAAGGCCTAACATAATAAAATGGGCTGGCTGTAGGCAATTTAAAATTGGTTCCAGGGGAACACGGGCAGCAGTAGACAGGTCAGTGGAGGCCTAGTGGAAGGAGGGACCGCAGACAGGCTTCGAAGCCCTAACATAATAAAATGGGCTGGCTGTAGGCAATTTAAAATTGGTTCCAGGGGAACACGGGCAGCAGTAGACAGGTAAGTGGAGGCCTAGTGGAAGGAGGGACCGCAGACAGGCTTCGAAGGCCTAACATAATAAATTGGGCTGCCTGTAGGCAATTTAAAATTGGTTCCAGGGGAACACGGGCAGCAGTAGACAGGTAAGTGGAGGCCTAGTGGAAGGAGGGACCGCAGACAGGCTTCGAAGGCCTAACGTAATAAAATGGGCTGGCTGTAGGCAATTTACAATTGGTTCCATGGGAACACGGGCAGCAGTAGACAGGTCAGTGGAGGCCTAGTGGAAGGAGTGACGGCAGACAGGCATCAAAGGCCTAACATCATAACATTGGGCTGTTGGCAATTTAAAATTGGTTCCAGGGGTACACGGGCAACAGTGGTCTGGTCAGTGGAAGTCTAGTGGAAGGAGTGACGGCAGACAGGCATCAAAGGCCTAACATAATAACATTTGGCTGTTGGCAATTTAAAATTGGTTCCAGGGGTACACGGGCAACAGTGGTCTGGTCAGTGGAAGTCTAGTGGAAGGAGTGACGGCAGACAGGCTAAGAAGGCCTAACATAACAAAATTGGGCTGGCTGTAGGCAAGTTTAAATTGGTTCCAGGGGAACACGGCCAGCAGTGGCCTGGTCAGTGTAGTAGTTGTAGAAAGAACGGACCGCAGACAGGCTTCGAAGGCCTAACATAACAAAAATGTCAAAACAATGGTATTGTCAGTGCCAGGCATTGAAGGATGTCAGCGCATAGACTAAACATTGGTGAAGCTGTGAGAGATAATTTTGCTAGTGGTAGAGCACTGTTTGAGCTGGGGGGGGAACTGTCTTGTGGCCAGCGGTACAGGCCCAGGGCCCCTCATATTACAATGGTGTGTCTGACGTTGGGTGCGCACCACCACCGCCAGAGACACTTTATTGTACTATGAGGGACCCAGTGGCAGTGCCGTCGACCAAAAGCGGGCACACCCACCTCTTCAGACAAACAGCACTCTCACGGGTGCTGGCGCAAAGTGGCGATACCACGGCCCCGTGTGGGGAGTTTGGCCATTTTGTTAGGAGTAAACATGTCGTATGCTGGACAATCAGGTGCAGAAAATTACGAGATTGGAAAAGTCATTCAGAAGAGTCCACAGGCAAGACCTTTTCATAGGAAAGTTAGGTGTCAGCCGGGCAAGGTGGGGCAAAAGATTTCGAAATCCAGTTGTGGTTCATTTTAATGAAGGTTAGATCATCTACATTTTGGGTAGCCAGACGAGTCCTTTTTTCAGTTAGTATTGAACCTGCAGCACTGAATACTCTTTCTGATAGGACACTAGCTGCCGGGCAAGCAACCTCCTGCAATGCATATTCTGCCAATTCTGGCCAGGTGTCTAATTTGGATGCCCAGTAATCAAATGGGAATGACGGTTGAGGGAGAACGTCGATAAGGGATGAAAAATAGTTTGTAACCATACTGGACAAATGTTGTCTCCTGTCACTTTGAATTGATGCTGCAGTACCTGTCCTGTCTGCGGTCATAGCAAAATCACTCCACAACCTGGTCAGAAAACCCCTCTGGCCAACGCCACTTCTGATTTCTGCCCCTCTAACACCTCTGGTCTGCTGGTCCCTGGAGCTCGTGTGAGAACGATCACGGGCGCTGTGTGCAGGGAATGCCAGAAGCAAACGGTCAACAAGAGTTGATTGTTTTGTTGCTAATATTAGTTCCAAGTTCTCATGTGGCATAATATTTTGCAATTTGCCTTTATAGCGAGGATCAAGGAGGCAGGCCAACCAGTAATCGTCATCGTTCATCATTTTTGTAATGCGTGTGTCACTTTTGAGGATACGCAAGGCATAATCCGCCATGTGGGCCAAAGTTCCAGTTGTCAAATCTGCGGTTGTGCTTGGTTGAGGGGCAGTTGCAGGCAAATCTACGTCACTTGTGTCCCTCAAAAAACCAGAACCCGCCCTTGCCACGCCACCAATTTCCAATGACCCCGGGAAAGCTTCCTCATTAAAAATATACTCATCCCCATCATCCTCCTCATCCTCCACCTCCTCTTCGCCCGCTACCTCGTCCTGTACACTGCCCTGACCAGACAATGGCTGACTGTCATCAAGGCTTTCCTCTTCCTCTGGTGCAGACGCCTGATCCTTTATGTGCGTCAAACTTTGCATCAGCAGACACATTAGGGGGATGCTCATGCTTATTATGGCGTTGTCTGCACTAACCAGCCGTGTGCATTCCTCAAAACACTGAAGGACTTGACACATGTCTTGAATCTTCGACCACTGCACACCTGACAACTCCATGTCTGCCATCCTACTGCCTGCCCGTGTATGTGTATCCTCCCACAAAAGCATAACAGCCCGCCTCTGTTCGCACAGTCTCTGAAGCATGTGCAGTGTTGAGTTCCACCTTGTAACAACGTCTATGATTAGGCGATGCTGGGGAAGGTTCAAAGAACGCTGATAGGTCTGCATACGGCTGGAGTGTACAGGCGAACGGCGGATATGTGCGCAAAGTCCACGCACTTTGAGGAGCAGGTCGGATAACCCCGGATAACTTTTCAGGAAGCACTGCACCACCAGGTTTAAGGTGTGAGCCAGGCAAGGAATGTGTTTCAGTTGGGAAAGGGAGATGGCAGCCATGAAATTCCTTCCGTTATCACTCACTACCTTGCCTGCCTCAAGATCTACAGTGCCCAGCCACGACTGCGTTTCTTGCTGCAAGAACTCGGACAGAACTTCCGCGGTGTGTCTGTTGTCGCCCAAACACTTCATAGCCAATACAGCCTGCTGACGTTTGCCAGTAGCTGCCCCATAATGGGAGACCTGGTGTGCAACAGTGGCAGCTGCAGATTGAGTGGTTGTGCGACTGCGGTCTGTGGACGAGCTCTCGCTTCTGCAGGAGGACGAGGAGGAGGAGGAGGAGGAGGGGGTGCGAACGGCTACAGCCAACTGTTTCCTAGACCGTGGGCTAGGCAGAACTGTCCCAAACTTGCTGTCCCCTGTGGACCCTGAATCCACCACATTTACCCAGTGTGCCGTGATGGACACGTAACGTCCCTGGCCATGCCTACTGGTCCATGCATCTGTTGTCAGGTGCACCTTTGTGCTCACAGATTGCCTGAGTGCATGGACGATGCGCTCTTTAACATGCTGGTGGAGGGCTGGGATGGCTTTTCTGGAAAAAAAGTGTCGACTGGGTAGCTCGTAGCGTGGTACAGCGTAGTCCATCAGGTCTTTGAAAGCTTCGCTTTCAACTAACCGGTAGGGCATCATCTCTAACGAGATTAGTCTAGCTATGTGGGCGTTCAAACCCTGTGTACGCGGATGCGAGGCTAAGTACTTCCTTTTTCTAACCATAGTCTCATGTAGGGTGAGCTGGACTGGAGAGCTGGAGATCGTGGAACTAGCGGGGGTGCCGGTGGACATGGCAGACTGAGAGACGGTGGGAGATGGTATTGTTGCCGCCGGTGCCCTAGATGCAGTGTTTCCTACTACGAAACTGGAGATTCCCTGACCCTGACTGCTTTGGCCTGGCAAAGAAACCTGCACAGATACTGCAGGTGGTGCAGAAAATGGTGGCCCTACACTGCCGGAAGGGATGTTGCGTTGATGAGTAGCTTCATTGGCCGAGGGTGCTACAACCTTAAGGGACGTTTGGTAGTTAGTCCAAGCTTGCAAATGCATGGTGGTTAAATGTCTATGCATGCAACTTGTATTGAGACTTTTCAGATTCTGCCCTCTGCTTAAGGTAGTTGAACATTTTTGACAGATTACTTTGTGCTGATCAATTGGATGTTGTTTAAAAAAATGCCAGACTGCACTCTTTCTAGCATCGGATACCTTTTCAGGCATTGCAGACTGAGCTTTAACCGGATGGCCACGCTGTCCTCCAACAGGTTTTGACTTTGCCACGCGTTTTGGCCAAGATACGGGCCCGGCAGATGGAACCTGTTGCGATGTTGATGCCTGCTGCGGCCCCTCCTCCTCCGCTTCAGAACTGCTGCCGCCTGCACCCTGTTCCCCCAATGGCTGCCAATCGGGGTCAAGAACTGGGTCATCTATTACCTCTTCTTGTAGCTCGTGTGCAACTTCGTCTGTGTCACCGTGTCGGTCGGTGGTATAGCGTTCGTGATGGGGCAACATAGTCTCATCAGGGTCTGATTCTTGATCAGCACCCTGCGAGGGCAAAGTTGTGGTCTGAGTCAAAGGACCAGCATAGTAGTCTGGCTGTGGCTGTGCATCAGTGCACTCCATGTCAGATTCAACTTGTAATGGGCATGGACTGTTAACTGCTTCACTTTCTAAGCCAGGGACGGTATGTGTAAAGAGCTCCATGGAGTAACCCGTTGTGTCGCCTGCTGCATTTTTCTCTGTTGTTGTTTTTGCTGAAGAGGACAAGGAAGCGACTTGTCCCTGACCGTGAACATCCACTAACGACGCGCTGCTTTTACTTTTACCAGTTTCACGAGAGGAGGCAAAAGAGCTAGAGGCTGAGTCAGCAAGATAAGCCAAAACTTGCTCTTGATGCTCCGGCTTTAAAAGCGGTTTTCCTACTCCCAGAAAAGGGAGGGTTCGAGGCCTTGTGTAGCCAGACGACGAACCTGGCTCCACAGCTCCAGACTTAGGTGCAATATTTTTTTTCCCACGACCACCTGATGCTCCACCACTACCACTACCCTCATTACCAGCTGACAATGAACGCCCCCGGCCACGACCTCTTCCACCAGACTTCCTCATTGTTTTAAAAACGTTACCAAACGAACGGTATTTGTTGCTGTCACACAACTTACACGGTGAGCTATAACTTTAGTATGATTTAGCTACCCCTTTACAGGTGGGTGAGACCACAACGAAAATCAGCCACAATGTTACACACTCTGTTGTTGTTGGCAACAAATGAGATGGCACACACGCAGGACTGTCACTGAAGCGCAAATGTAAATATTTATCTCCCACTGATTTGTGTTTGTTTTTTTTAAAAGGGAGACTTCAGAAAAAAAAAAAATTAAAAAAAAATTATTTTTTACAGAACAATTTATAAAACAAATAAAATGAAATGATTGTTTCAGGGAGAATTTAGGAAAAAAAAAAAAAAAAAGGCTTTGTAGGGCCCACTGAGTGAGAGAGGACGCACACAGGAGTCAGGAGTGGCACACAAGCCCAGAGGCCAATATTAATCTCCCACCGATTGATTTAGTTATTTTTTTTGGTAGATTTTGGAACCCAAATCAAGCAAAAAAATTAATAGGCTTTCTATGGCCCACAATTGGGGAGAGAGAGAGAGATGGCACACCCAGGAGTCAAGACTGGCACACAAGCAGAAGGGGCAATATGAATCTCCCACAGATTTTTTTTTTTTTTTTTTTTCAGGGAGACTTGAGAGAAAAAAAAATACAAAAAAAATGATTTTTTTCAGGAATAATTTAGAAACCAAAGAAAATAAAATGATTGTTTCAGGGAGAATTTAGAAAACAAATAAAACAAAAAATAGGCTTTCTAGGGCCCACTGAGTGACAGATGACGCACACAGGAGTCAGGAGTGGCACACAAGCCCAGAGGCCAATATTAATCTCCCACTGATTGATTTAGTGATTTTTTTTGGTAGATTTTGGAACCCAAATCAAGCAAAAAAATTAATAGGCTTTCTATGGCCCACAATTGGGGAGAGAGAGAGAGATGGCACACCCAGGAGTCAAGACTGGCACACAAGCAGAAGGGGCAATATGAATCTCCCACAGATTTTTTTTTTTTTTTTTTTTCAGGGAGATTTGAGAGAAAAAAAAATACAAAAAAAATGATTTTTTTCAGGAATAATTTAGAAACCAAAGAAAATAAAATGATTGTTTCAGGGAGAATTTAGAAAACAAATAAAACAAAAAATTGGCTTTCTAGGGCCCACTGAGTGACAGATGACGCACACAGGAGTCAGGAGTGGCACACAAGCCCAGAGGCCAATATTAATCTCCCACTGATTGATTTAGTTATTTTTTTTGGTAGATTTTGGAACCCAAATCAAGCAAAAAAATTAATAGGCTTTCTATGGCCCACAATTGGGGAGAGAGAGAGAGATGGCACACCCAGGAGTCAAGACTGGCACACAAGCAGAAGGGGCAATATGAATCTCCCACAGATTTTTTTTTTTTTTTTTTTTTTCAGGGAGACTTTAGAGAGAAAAAAATACAAAAAAAATGATTTTTTTCAGGAATAATTTAGAAACCAAAGAAAATAAAATGATTTTTTCAGGGAGAATTTAGAAAACAAATAAAACAAAAAATAGGCTTTCTAGGGCCCACTGAGTGACAGATGACGCTCACAGGAGTCAGGAGTGGCACACAAGCCCAGAGGCCAATATTAATCTCCCACTGATTGATTTAGTGATTTTTTTTGGTAGATTTTGGAACCCAAATCAAGCAAAAAAATTAATAGGCTTTCTATGGCCCACTATTTGTGAGAGAGATGGCACGCTCAGGACTGGCACACAAGCCCAGAGGCCAATATTAATCTCCCATTTTTTTTTTTTTCCAGGGAAAATTTATAAACCCAATAAAAAAAATAATAATAAATAGGCTTTCTATGGCCCACTATCTGAGAGAGAGAGATGGCACGCTTAGGACTGGCACACAAGCCCAAAGGCCAATATTAATCTCCCACTGATTGATTGATTGATTTTTTCAGGTAGAATTATGAACCCAAATCAACCAAAAAAATAAATAGGCTTTCTATGGCCCACTATTTGTGAGAGAGATGGCACGCTCAGGACTGGCACACAAGCCCAGAGGCCAATATTAATCTCCCACTTTTTTTTTTTTTCCAGGGAAAATTTATAAACCCAATAAAATAATAAAAAAATAGGCTTTCTATGGCCCACTATCTGAGAGAGAGAGAGATGGCACGCTTAGGACTGGCACACAAGCCCAAAGGCCAATATTAATCTCCCACTGATTGATTTAATGATTTTTTCAGGTAGAATTTAGAACCCAAATCAAGCAAAAAAATTAATATGCTTTCTATGGCCCACTGAGTGAGAGATGGCACACACAGGAGTAAGGAGTGGCACACAAGCCCTGAGGCCAATATTTTTCTCCCACTGATTGATTGATTGATTTTTTCAGGTAGAATTATGAACCCAAATCAACCAAAAAAATAAATAGGCTTTCTATGGCCCACTATTTGTGAGAGAGATGGCACGCTCAGGACTGGCACACAAGCCCAGAGGCCAATATTAATCTCCCATTTTTTTTTTTCCAGGGAAAATTTATAAACCCAATAAAAAAAATAATAATAAATAGGCTTTCTATGGCCCACTATCTGAGAGAGAGAGATGGCACGCTTAGGACTGGCACACAAGCCCAAAGGCCAATATTAATCTCCCACTGATTGATTGATTTTTTCAGGTAGAATTATGAACCCAAATCAACCAAAAAAATAAATAGGCTTTCTATGGCCCACTATTTGTGAGAGAGATGGCACGCTCAGGACTGGCACACAAGCCCAGAGGCCAATATTAATCTTCCACTTTTTTTTTTTTCCAGGGAAAATTTATAAACCCAATAAAATAATAAAAAAATAGGCTTTCTATGGCCCACTATCTGAGAGAGAGAGAGATGGCACGCTTAGGACTGGCACACAAGCCCAAAGGCCAATATTAATCTCCCACTGATTGATTTATTGATTTTTTCAGGTAGAATTTAGAACCCAAATCAAGCAAAAAAATTAATAGGCTTTCTATGGCCCACTGAGTGAGAGATGGCACACACAGGAGTAAGGAGTGGCACACAAGCCCTGAGGCCAATATTTTTCTCCCACTGATTGATGTTGTGATTTTTTCTGGTAGATTTTGGAACCCAAATCAAGCAAAAAAATAAATAGGCTTTCTATGGCCCACTGAGTGAGAGATGACACAGACAGAGATGGCACTCTAGCAGAAATGTCAATCTTAATCTCCCACAAAAAAAAAAAAAAAAAAAAAAAGGAACTGTCCTTCAATTACTATCTCCCTGCAGTAATCTCTGCCAGGTATGGCAGGCAGCAATAAGGAGTGGACTGATGCACAAATTAAATAAAAAGTGTGGACAAACAAACAAGATAGCTGTGCAGAAAGGAAGGAACAAGAGGATTTGTGCTTTGAAAAAAGCAGTTGGTTTGCACAGCGGCGTACACACAGCAATGCAGCTATCAGGGAGCCTTCTAGGGTAGCCCAATGAGCTACAGCGCTGAGGAAAAAAAAAAAAAAGGAGCTTCCACTGTCCCTGCACACCGAAGGTGGTGTTGGGCAGTGGAAATCGCTACAGCACAAGCGGTTTTGTGGTTAATGGACCCTGCCTAACGCTATCCCTGCTTCTGACGAAGCGGCAGCAACCTCTCCCTAAGCTCAGATCAGCAGCAGTAACATGGCGGTCGGCGGGAACTCCCCTTTATAGCCCCTGTGACGCCGCAGACAGCAAGCCAATCACTGCAATGCCCTTCTCTAAGATGGTGGGGACCAGGACCTATGTCATCACGCTGCCCACACTCTGCGTTTACCTTCATTGGCTGAGAAATGGCGCTTTTCGCGTCATTGAAACGCGACTTTGGCGCGAAAGTCGCGTACCGCATGGCCGACCACGCACAGGGGTCGGATCGGGTTTCATGAAACTCGACTTCGCCAAAAGTCGGCGACTTTTGAAAATGTTCGACCCGTTTCGCTCAACCCTAGTGACGGTACCTTTAGACCTGGCAGCTATCAATGGGATACAGCTGCATATATCTATTGTTTGCAGAAATTTGGCCAGAAATTGTCTTCATGGAATAATTGTGGCCAAAAAGTCATTTCTATGACATGGAAAAAAGGCCAAGTGACTCAACTATGCATGAAAACATAGGAACAGAAAATGACAAAACGCACACTGAACTGATGAGTCAAAATGTGAAATATTTGGTAGAAACAGAAGTTTGTTTGTTTGCGAAGGGCCAGGGTGCAGTACGATAATGAATGTCTGAAGGCAACAGTGAAGCATGGTGGAGTTTCCTTGCAAGTTTCAGGCTGCATTTGAGCAAATGGGGATTTAGTCAGGATTTAATGGTGCCCTCAAAGCTGAGAAATACAAGCAAATACTTATCCATTGTGCAATACAATCAAGGGAGCATTGAATCCAAATGTATTCTGCAGCAGGACAACAACCCCAAACATACAGCCAAGGTGATTAAGAATTATCTTCAGAGCAAAGATGAACAAGAAGTCTTGGAAGGGATGATATGGCCCCCCTAGAGACATGATTTCAACAACATTGAGTCTGTCTAGAATTAGATGAAGAGACAAAAGGATTGGCCCAACCTATATACACTGAAGATCTGTGGTCAGTCCTGATTTAGGCTGGGATCACACATGTGAGAAACACGGCCGAGTCTCGCGTGTTAATACCCGGCATTGCCGCTGTCACTCAGGAGCGGAGCGTGCGGCCGCATAGCAATACATGCAGCCGCACGCTCTGCTCCTGAGTGACGACGGCAATGCCAGGTATTAACATGCGAGACTCTGCCGTATTTCTCACATGTGTGATCCCGGCCTTAGATTTCTCTTTGTTCATTCACTTTTTATTCTATTAATGAATAAAAATAAACTATTAGCACTTCTATTTTTGAAAGCACTCTTACTTTGTGGCATTTTTTTTCCATATTTGCCTAACACTTTTGCACGGTACAATATATGTGGAGTAAATATGAAAGAAAATAAAGCGTAGTGTTAAATTTTTTCAAAATGTCCCAGTTTTCAGGATCTTTTGTGACAACAATGTCAGTGACAGGTTACCAACTGTGTCTGCCAGATCGGTTTCACGTGTCCTAACTGTTCTGCATTTTAAAGGGAAGCTGTCACCAGCTGTTTCAACTAAAACCATGACCTTAATCAGCACCTGTGCTGCAGTCTGTCAATGGTTATATAACCCCCTGACTCTCCCTGTATACCCCCAAAAAATCCTTTTGAAGTTCTCCAGCGCTGTATGTTAATCCTGTTGTTCCAGTCCGATGGGTGGTGTTCCTGAGGTCTCTATCCCTCCTCCGAGCTTCTCTATCCGTATTCCCCTTTAAGAACTAGACCACCCATGGTTCTACTGAAGAACACTTGTTGAGCCATTTATCATGTACATATTAAGGAAACTAAAATGTGGCTGCATTACGTGTGAAACCATTTTTTAAATAATGCCAAAATAGAACATATAATATTACAATACTGCAATGTGATTCTCACTAGAAAATTATAAGCTACATTCCTATAGCTATTGGTTCATCTGTAAAATCAGAGGACATCATTGTATGTAGACGATGAAGGCTTTCTAATTAATTAAATAATAAAATTAAACGTGAACACCATGTTGCGACGTGAGGATCTACATGTGGGATCACACTCTCCTTTATGTAGGGCATACTTGGTCCTCAACTAGCTCCTTAAATGGTATCATGAGCAATCGTGAATGGAGCTATCCATTATGTGGCGATGCACGGTCTCCATAACAGCACATCCCAACATATACACCATCACACGCACTTGTCTATATTTTCCACTTGTACCTTTCCAACGGTCTGCTTCATATCAAACTGAACTAGTTGAGCTGAAAAAGGACAAATGAAGCAGGTAATAAACAGTGTAGACCACTGCAAAGAGGCTAAATCTGAAAAAATCATCTACTTTGGCCTTTTTAGACTTGCTTGGACATACACCTTGTCTTAATTCAGAGCTGTGTACAAGACACGTATGTGTGTGTGTTTTGACTATATCAAAGCCCTCAGCTCAGTTCCTGTAATCTCTTAGGGTAAATGCTGCACTCACATACACAATATGTGGCGCAAACATGATATACTGGATGTGTAGTGCTGCAGAGTGGTTGTCAAGAAAGAGCTGCTGTCCGTTTTCGCTCTGGCACTTTACAAACGGTGTCCCAGTCCCAGTGCTGTTGGGTGTGCGATGCATCACACTCACTTTTAGGCCACAGGCCTCTGCTGTTTCCAGGCCTCTGTCCTCAGGAGCAGGCGAACACAACTCAGAGGACACCAAGTTCTTTACAACAGGCAAACGTGTACTAGTCAGTTGAAGTTCATCAGGTGGTGACATATGGGATAGGGTACAGCATTTCACATTTCTTCCTTCCTTAGCACAGTACCTCTTCATCCTGCCACTTGTTCATCCTGGATTACCCCTACGTCAGCTGACACCATCAGCCTGAGGGATTTCCTGTCCACTTCAGCAGTGCACCCGGTACCGGCCACCTACCCCCCACGTAATTCCACGTCCACCGACTTAGAGATGTCAGAAGACCAGGCCTGCTCTTTGACACCTGCCCAAGCCCTAGGCCCCAGACTCTATCAGAATGTCCATCAGGGATATCATTATGGCCTCCCAATGCCTCGCAAGGTTGACCCATACTGCCCCTAGCAGCCCTCAGCACCTGAATTTGATCTTGCACTACTCTAACCACATACTATCAGGAGGTGCCCCTTTTTATCAACACGAGTTCCTATCTACTGGGCTAGTTCTATCATTAACTACTTCCTATCCAAAAGAGTAAACCTATTTGTTCTCAGGTCCTTTACTGTTACTAAACCACTTAGCATACAAACCGTACTTATGTTATTTCAAAGCTAATCCCATGCTTACTCTCATTATACATTACTCACATTACACATTAACACTTTACATGGCTTATATGCTGTACATTACCATAACACCGTATAAAAGACGCTATGTAAGATCACTATTACATGTAAACGCACATGACTATTAACACAGTGTGATTGTTGTATTCAGGGGCAGGAAGAGGGTAAAACAGTCCTTATCCCTACTTATGTTACACAAGCGTATGTATGTACCCATAGCACACATATTTATACACAGACAAAACACACACATATGCATACACAGAGCACAGCATACATACACACAAACATATACACAGACAGTATATATATATATTGTGGTGCGGTGACCCACGTTACAGCCAGGGAGTGCTGTGTGCACTTCAAGATGCGCTTGGAGGCATAAATGTGATGAGACAAAGTCCGGCAGAAGTGTAAATGGCCGGTGTGTGTGTTGCAGAGGAAGACACTCTGCGCTGTCAGTCTGAAGTTAAGTTGGTGTGCTGGGACCTGTAGTCCCACAAGTAATTGTGTAATGCTAATGGGAGACTGGCAGGGCTAGTTATGAGAGATGGGAGGGTCAAACTAGCCACACACACCCACACTCCCACCCAGAGGAGTGGTTACAGGTATGTAATGTGACCAGGGTGTGGGTCACATGGTTCCTGTGTATGGATCCATTTGTTCCATGTGCTAGGTCCTGGACGGTCAGTGTTGGAAGCTCCTGGAGTCTTCCTGGAAGCACCTGAGACCGTGGACCTGATGGACGGTCAGTGTTGGATTGTCCTGGTATGGGCTGGAGTCCTGGAAGCACTGAGGAGTGAGTCCTGCAATAGCCTGGGTGTTGGATTGTCCTGAAGTGGGCTGCAGTCTAGGAAGCACTGCTGAGGCTATGGACTGAATGTTCCAGGGTGTTGGATTGTCCTGGGATGGGCTGGAGTCCTGCAAGCACCTGGTAAGAGTGTGAGTCCTGGAATGTTCAGACTGTTGGATTGTCCGTGGATGGACTGGAGTCCTGTAAGCACTTGGTAAGATCATGGACTGATGGCCTGTGTGTTGGAAGTGCCTGTGATTGGACTTCCTGGCTGGAAATGCATGGAAAGGCTGCATCTACAGAGCCTGAGACGGCTTCTGTGTTGGGGAAGCTACAGTTCCTACTGTGGGTCTGGACTATCCGAGGGCCCTGGGCACAAGGACGGTGATCCCAGTGAGGCAGTTTCCCAGTGAACCAGCACTGGCAGGAGTCAGTGTGTGGAGCCAAAGCTCCTGAGGTAATCCCTGGTATGGGATAAAACCTGTGATATACGGCAGAGATGTATCTGCCATTGGAACGGACTGTCGGGGTTTAATATGTTCCGTTGATGCATGTAATGTAATGAAGAGAAAAGTTTTGTAAAGCCACACGTGTTAAAGTAACAGACTGTGTGTAACCTGGCTTACGGTGCGGTTTATGATGCTTTAATAAACCGGAACGGACTTAATTTGTGTGAGAAATCGTGCCTGTATGCGTTATTCCCGTGCAAAGCGAGTGTCCCCCAAGAACCGAAGTAAGGGAAACGCTACAATATATATATATATATATATATATATATATATATATATAATATATATATATATATATACACATGTACACACAGAGAACACTCATATATGTGTACACAGAGAGCACATGCATACACACATGTATGCACCCAGCATGTCCATGTCTGGGTTGATATTGTGGCAAAGTAACTGACAAAGTACTGGAGGGGAGATATGTTTCACTGAGGCTGGTAGCTTCAGTTATCTGAAACCTAGAAGATTGCTCCAGCACACTAGGTGCTGAGAGGGGTTAATCAGTCATTTTAAAGTGAACACCTGAAGAGTGGATGGGAGGCTGTTCACCAAATATCCTCCTCATGAGTTGGTTTAGAGCTCAATTAAACAGCCTTATGAGTCATTCAGTGTGTCTAGAACCAGCAGCTCCAGGGAAGTGTTTGTGTTAAACCATACTGAATGTGGTTGTTGTATCCTGAGTGGGCAGATCACCGAAGCTGCAGAGACTGTATACCATTTTGTTTTGTTTTCCTGTTTTGCCTAAAGGGACAAATTTACTGTATTTTTACTGTGCACTGGTTGAAGCGCATGCATATAATAAACCAGTGGAAGATTTAAAGAGACAGTGTACCTGTGTTTACCTCCATGTGCAGCTGAGTGAGCCGATCTATCACAGTTGGTGGAGAATGCGTGCAATTGATGGAATTGATGGCTATGGACAAACTGCGTGTCCTGGCTGAAGGCAGCCATAAGCCAGGAAGCAACATCAGACAGCATGGAGGATCTCATCAAACACCTGGTCCAACAGCAGCATCAATCACAGCAGCTGGCACAACAACAAACAAATAAACTGTTGGTGCAGCAGCTCCAACAAGAGTAGCAACGACAGTAACAAGAGGTGCTTACACGACAGATGGAACTCCTCGCAGAGGCCGTTCGTGGGAGGTCGGCAGCCCCTCCCCCAAGTCCATGTGATGACACATACATCTGGAAGGTGGTAAGATGAGCGATGCAAAAAATGACGCTGGGCGATTATGTGGAAGCTTTTTTGACTGTGTAGGAAAACGTAGCAGTGAGTGAGAAGCTACACCGTATCTAACTGGCGAGCCCAAAAAGGCTTAATATGACTTTGCCTCACAAGATACCCGGGGCTATGCCAAACTAAAAACAGATACACTGGCATGCTCAGGGGTGACTATGTCTGTCCAAGCTCAAAGGGTCCAGCACTGGTGATTTGCTTTGATAAACTCCCTCGCTCCCAAATGTTCAAACTGCTGCATCTGGTACAGAAGTGGTTGCAGCCAGATTCCTCCACCCCAGTCCAGATGGTAGAGCGGGTCATCCAAGGTTAGTGCAGACCTGAGTTGCCCAGGGGGGAAACCCAAAATGCAGATGACCTGGTTGGCCTGGTGGAAAGGTACCAGGTGGTTTAGAGGTCCCTAAGGAACACGGTATTCAAATGTAGTACCACCGAGAAACGCCTCCGCCTAGAGTACAGCCTGAGAGCTAGTCTGTATTTTCTCCTGGATGGGCCTGCCAAAGGAGATCCTGACAGACAAAGGAACTCCTTTTATGTCCAATGTGATGAGGGAGTTGTGTAAGGCTCTCCAGATTACACAACTCGGGATGTGGGTGTACCATTCGCAGACGAATGGCGTGGTTTAAAGGTTAAACAAAACCTTGATATCCATGCTTAAAAAGGTCGTGGAGAAGGATGGCCGAGACTGGTATTGCCTACTGCCGTACGTGAAGTTGTATATTAGGGAATTCCCACAGGCCTCTACGGGGTTCTCACAGTTTGAGCTGCTATACGAATGGACCCCTTGGGGACTTATGGATATTAAGAAGGAGAGCAAGGAAGCAGAGGTTACACCTCAATGGAACATCATCGCGCATGTGGCTCAGAGGTAGGCTTGGATTGCAAAGATGATACCAATTGTGAAGGAAAGCCTCCTTCAAGTACAGGAGGGCCAGGCAAGGGTCATCCATTGGGCAACGAGGCTGAGACAGTTTAGCCCTGGAGACAGAGTACTGGTACCCACGGACAAAAGTACATTTGTGACTAAATGACAGGGGCCTTAAGAAGTGGTTGAAAAATTGAGTGATGTCAACTACAAGGACCACCAACCGGGGAAAAGAAAGCCGTACCAAGTGTACCACATCAACCTGCTCAAACATGGTGAGACAGGGAATCGGTGGAAGTTACGTGCCTGGGGGTCAGTCCTGAAGCCAAACATCAAGGATATCACAGTGGCAAAGACACTATCACCGGCCCGGAAACAACAGTGCCATAAACTGCTCTAGCGGAACCAAAACTTTTGAGGTATCAAAATTCGACGTGTATCTGATGCCCTGTGTTGATGAACTCGTTAAGAGGCTAGGGTCAGACAGATAGATCTCCGCCCTGGACCTAGCTAATAGGTACTGGCAAATCCTTCTCTACTGAAGTGCCAAGGAGAAAACGGCTTTCTCTACACCTGACAGGTGCTTTCAATATACCAGGATGCCGTTCATTCTGTAGGAAACTCTAGATACCTTCCAGAGGGTCATGGACCGGATCCTCGTCTCTCACAAAAAGTATGCCGCAGCTTACCAGGATAACATTGTGACCTTGAGCCTGGATTGGAGAAGTCACCTGCAGAAGGTCCAGGCGGTACTGGATGAGCTGAGGAAAACGGGGTTTACCATAAACCCAAAGAAGTGCACTATTGGAAAAAAAGAGGCAAAATACTTGGGCTACATCGTCGGCAGGGGCGAAATAAAGCCGCAAATGAAGAAGGTGGAGGCAATCCAGAATTGGTCGCAACTGATCTCCAAGAAGCAGGTTAGAGCATTTCTAGGAATTGTGGGATACGAACGGCAATTTATCCCGAATTTCACCATGATAGCTGCCCCACAACTGATCTTCTTAAGGGCACGAAGACGTTGATGGTAAATGGTCCTCTGAAGTGGAGATGGCGTTCCAGGATGCTATGTAAATACAATGTAAATAGTCGGTCTTGGTCACACCTGACTTCACTAAAGAGTTCTTGGTCTAGACGGACACTTCCGAGGTCAGTTTGAGAGCTGTGTTGTCCCAGAAAATAGATGGGGGATGAACATCTAGTCCTATACCTAAATAGGAAACTCTCCTCCTGTGAAAAGAAGTATACCATTGTACAGAAAGCGTGCCTGGCCATCAAAAGGGCAGTTGACACCCTGTTGCCTGTTTTCCCAAAGGGCCGGGATTATTTTCACTTCACATTGGTTTATGCCACATGTATATAATAAATCAGTGGAAGATTTAAAAAGACAGTGTACCTGTGTCTACCTCCGTGTGCAGCTGAGTGAGCCAATCTTCCACAATATCCTTAGTGCAAGTAGAAAGCAGCACAGTACATTTACTAGAGGTATGTGTGGCACCCCTAGGGGTATTTGCCACAAAAATAGTTACTGACAGTAAATACAAATACTAAAATAGCAAGACTGCACTACCACCTCCGGCCAGAAGGGGGAGCTCCAGAGACTCCCCTTGATCCATTCTGGTCTGAGAGAAGAAATGGCAGTTGGGCCAAGGAGCTGAAAGTGAGAGGTCATAGAGCTGAATTTCTAACAGCCCTATGACGGTTTCCAGGCCTAAATCACCGGCCTGAGGAGAAGAGGGATAGAGAAAAAGGACATTGTGAGAACCGGGTAGCATTAATCACTACCCAGAACAGGCGCAAAGACGGATACCGGATCCGTGGCTGTATTCATTATATATAATACAGCAACCGGAAAAACGTGAGGTGATATCAGCTTCACTAGGGCCGGACGCAGCAACAGACACAGAGTTCAGCGGTACTCCCAGAGGGGGTAAACCGATAAAAGGACTCGGGTTGCCCGTCGAACCAGGACCCGGAGGGGACAGATTGGGCCGGCAGCCAGTTCACATACAGCAGCAGGGCCACACAGAAATTGCGCACAATAAGAGGCGAAGACCCCGGCAGGGTCAAAGTAACTCAGAGTTCCCATACAGACTCCGGTGACAGGACTGGTTGTAAATCCTTTTATGTTAAAGTAAACTGGTTAAACGTTTCAGTGCCTCAGTCTTTCATTTGGACAATAGCCATCTATCCAGGATCGGGATCGTCACCGCTGGGAGAACCTGCTGCTGATCAAGTAAGTGCCTGTCACCTCATGATACCCCTTACACTGTGCATTGCCTGAGGCCACAGCACCGGGTCAAGCCACCCGTGACATCCCCCTCAAGAGACAGACTCCATTGGTCCGGTGCTGGGTATCCCGGTCTCCTGGGCGTCACATATGAAGTCCAGTACATGTAGCACAGGTAAAGAGCAGTGTAGTACAGGTAGACAGCAACATCTAAAACACCTGGAGCCCAGCACCATACATACAGTACGGGTACATACCAGTTTAGTGCATGTAATACAATTAGTGAGTAATACAGTTGACATAGTTCATAATAAGAGAAACATAGTATATGTACAACAGGTAGATGCTACTTTAGCGCATGTAATAAAATTATTGAGTAATACTGTATGAATAGCACAGAATAAGAACAACACAGTACATATAGTACAGGTAGAGAGCAGCGGGGTACATCAAGTAGAAATAGAGAGCAGCACCATGCATTTAGCATACACATATCACATAGTGTCCACTGACTGATTCTACTTTAGGTCTCATTCTCATGTCCATGTTGCATGTTTTTTTCACCAATAGAACATGCACCCATAATAAAAAATGTTACTATGCACATGTCCGCGTGTTTTCACAGACCATGTGTTTATGCGAAACTCATGGACATATGTCCATTTTCTCCGGTTTTACGTATAAAAAGTGCCAATACAAGTCTATGGGTCCGTGAAAAACACATACAGCACACGGACGGCATCAATGTACCATCTGTGTGCTCTGCGTATTTAACATTGCAAAGTATAGAAGAAAACATGTAATTTATTTATCCATTTATGAAAAACACTGATGACACAATGATGGTAAAAATGAATACACAGATTACACACTGACCCAAAACACTGAAGACACCAGTACCATTTTTTCATGTACGTGCATAAACACGGTGGTGTGAATAAGGTCTTACTGCAAAGTGGTTGAGACATCTATAGAAGTTATGGACTGTTGCATTATTGTGTAGTGCTATATAACAATACTAGATGGTGGCCCGATTCTAACGCATCGGGTATTCTAGAATATGCATGTCCACGTAGTATATTGCACAGCCCACGTAGTATATTGCCCAACCATGTAGTATATTGCCCAGTCACGTAGTATATTGCCCAACTACATAGTATATTGCCCAGCCACATAGTATATTGCCCAGCCACATAGTATATTGCCCAGTCACGTAGTATACAGCACAGAGCCGCGTAGTATATTGCCAAGTCACGTAGTATATTGCCCAGTCACGTAGTATATTGGCCAGTCACGTAGTATGCACCAGTTCCCTGTTAAAAAAAAGAATTAAAATAAAAAATAGTTACATACTCACCCTCCGTTGGCCCCCTGATCGAAGCGGCAGGTTACCGATGCTCCTCGCGCGCTCCGGTCTGAAGAGTGCATTGCGGTCTCGCGAGATGATAACATAGCGGTCTCGCGAGACCGCACGTCATCATCTCGCGAGACCGCAATGCATGAAGCGGTCACCGGAGCGTCGCGAGAGGCATCGGTAACCGGCCACTTCGATCCGGGGGCCAACGGAGGGTGAGTATGTAACTATTTTTTATTTTTCTTATTATTTTTAACATTAGATCTTTTTACCATTCATGCTGCATAGGCAGCATGAATAGTAAAAAGTTGGTCACACAGGGTTAATAGCAGCGTTAACCTAGTGTGTTACACCGCGGCCAACGCTGCCATTAACCCTGTGTGAGCGCTGACTAACTGGAGGGGAGTACGGAGCGGGCACTGACTGCGGGGAGGAAGGAGCGGCCATTTTTCCGCCGGACAGTGGCCGTCGCTGATTGGTCGCGGCAGCCATGACAGGCAGCTGGCGAGACCAATCAGCGACTTGGATTCCATGACAGACAGAGGTCGCGAGTCGCGGCCAATGAATATCCGTGACAGACAGACAGACAGACGGAAGTGACCCTTAGACAATTATATAGTAGATTGTATTACAAATTTTTCTGTTTCAGCTATATTGTGTTCACCATCACAAGTTACTTAGTAAAGTTAAATAACTGATTTAGTTATGGAACAAACATGTACGGACCAGAAATTCACTGCTTCACCAATGATCAGCATCAACAGATGTTTTGGTGGGAATGGCACTGTAATAGCAGGTGGGAGAGTGAACAGGCTCAACGCTGTCTGCAAATTGTAGGGATTAAGTCAGATCAGAGTTTATAAAGCTCTTCAGATGTTGCAGCCGTCTGGGTGCATAATCTCTAGAACTGCATATAAATATGCTACATACTGTCTATACGGGGAGGCTTTACTAGGCAGTCCCTAGTGGTAAATCTATCCCTCTACTCTTAAACTGAATTACCAAGACTTACTTGTCGGATTTTAATAATTTTCTGAGTAATATTTTGGCCTCAATATTAACAGCTAATATAACAATGGCTAATTCTCTTTTCAGAAGAATATGCCAAAAAGTCCAGATTGACCACACTATGTAAGCAGGTGCAAATCAGCTTAAAGGGGTTATCCAGGCATTTGATGATGATCGCCCTTAGGAAAAGCTATAATATCAGGTTGGTGATGGTCTGATACAGACGCCGTAGCAGCTAAAGTCCTAGGGCCTAGCTGATCAGCCACAGGATTTTGGTAAATAATGAAATACGAGTGGCGCTCGCCAGATAAAAGCTCTATAGAAAACCAAGAGGGCACCACCCTCTAAATCAGGATCAGTATAAGAAAGAATACTGAGAAAGCTATATAAATAAAATGAAAATAAAGTATGCCAAAAAAGATACCACCTTATGATAGGGTGACAAAGGCATGACAGTAGTTATATTTATTTAAAAAGTACAAATAAGCCACAGAAGATATAAAACAATATCAACCGATATCAAATCTTTGTAGAGGATGAAGATGGCACACCTAAGGATGAAGCAATACCAGCAAGCAAAAAAGAAAAGGGCACACCGCAACAAGTGACAGCAAAAAGTACAGCCAAGAAGCAACGAAGAGTGGTGGTGGTGGTGGGAGACTCACTACTGAGAGGCACAGAAGCAGCCATCTGCAGACCGGACATAACCGCAAGAGAAGTATGCTGCCTTCCAGGTGCGATGATCAAGGATGTGACCGATAGGATACCAAAGCTCTTCAGCTCCAAGGACGTCCACCCATTTCTTCTGATACATGTTGGCACCAATGACACGGCAAGGAAGGACCTACCGACAATTCTCAAGGACTTTGAAGAGTTGGGGAAGAAAGTAAAGGAACTGGATGCACAGGTAGTTTTTTCTTCTATCCTTCCAGTAGACGGGCATGGCACCAGGAGATGGAACAGGATCCTTGATGCAAACAACTGGCTAAGACGATGGTGCAGACAACAAGGATTCGGATTCCTGGACCACGGTGTGAATTACTTGTACGATGGACTCCTCGCCAGAGACGGACTACACCTCAACAAACCTGGGAAACACACTTTCGCCAGAAGACTCGCTACACTCATCAGGAGGGCGTTAAACTAGAAGAAGAGGGGACGGGAAGAAAAACATTAGACTTGAACAAAGAAGACCCAGGAAAACATACTCAGAAGGGAGGTAAGAACATTTCTAAAACAATCCACAGCGAGGAGATTGGAACAAAACAAAATCCTCTAAACTGCATGCTCGCAAACGCCAGAAGCCTGACAAACAAGATGGAAGAACTAGAAGCAGAAATATCTACAGGTAACTTTGACATAGTGGGAATAACCGAGACATGGTTAGATGAAAGCTATGACTGGGCAGTTAACTTACAGGGTTACAGTCTGTTTAGAAAGGATCGTAAAAATCGGAGAGGAGGAGGGGTTTGTCTCTATGTAAAGTCTTGTCTAAAGTCCACTTTAAGGGAGGATATTAGCGAAGGAAATGAGGATGTCGAGTCCATATGGGTCGAAATTCATGGAGGGAAAAATGGTAACAAAATTCTCATTGGGGTCTGTTACAAACCCCCAAATATAACAGAAACCATGGAAAGTCTACTTCTAAAGCAGATAGATGAAGCTGCAACCCATAATGAGGTCCTGGTTATGGGGGACTTTAACTACCCGGATATTAACTGGGAAACAGAAACCTGTGAAACCCATAAAGGCAACAGGTTTCTGCTAATAACCAAGAAAAATTATCTTTCACAATTGGTGCAGAATCCAACCAGAGGAGGAGCACTTTTAGACCTAATACTATCTAATAGACCTGACAGAATAACAAATCTGCAGGTGGTTGGGCATCTAGGAAATAGCGACCACAATATTGTACAGTTTCACCTGTCTTTCACTAGGGGGACTTGTCAGGGAGTCACAAAAACACTGAACTTTAGGAAGGCAAAGTTTGACCAGCTTAGAGATGCCCTTAATCTGGTAGACTGGGACAATATCCTCAGAAATAAGAATACAGATAATAAATGGGAAATGTTTAAGAACATCCTAAATAGGCAGTGTAAGCGGTTTATACCTTGTGGGAATAAAAGGACTAGAAATAGGAAAAACCCAATGTGGCTAAACAAAGAAGTAAGACAGGCAATTAACAGTAAAAAGAAAGCATTTGCACTACTAAAGCAGGATGGCACCGCTGAAGCTCTAAAAAACTATAGGGAGAAAAATACTTTATCTAAAAAATTAATTAAAGCTGCCAAAAAGGAAACAGAGAAGCACATTGCTAAGGAGAGTAAAACTAATCCCAAACTGTTGTTCAACTATATCAATAGTAAAAGAATAAAAACTGAAAATGTAGGCCCCTTAAAAAATAGTGAGGAAAGAATGGTTGTAGATGACGAGGAAAAAGCTAACATATTAAACACCTTCTTCTCCACGGTATTCACGGTGGAAAATGAAATGCTAGGTGAAATCCCAAGAAACAATGAAAACCCTATATTAAGGGTCACCAATCTAACCCAAGAAGAGGTGCGAAACCGGCTAAATAAGATTAAAATAGATAAATCTCCGGGTCCGGATGGCATACACCCACGAGTACTAAGAGAACTAAGTAATGTAATAGATAAACCATTATTTCTTATTTTTAGGGACTCTATAGCGACAGGGTCTGTTCCGCAGGACTGGCGCATAGCAAATGTGGTGCCAATATTCAAAAAGGGCTCCAAAAGTGAACCTGGAAATTATAGGCCAGTAAGTCTAACCTCTATTGTTGGTAAAATATTTGAAGGGTTTCTGAGGGATGTTATTCTGGATTATCTCAATGAGAATAACTGTTTAAGGCTACGTTCACATTAGCGTTACGCTAATGTGCGTCGCTGTTGCGTCGGCGACGCAGCGGCGACGCAGCGGTGACGCGCCCCTATGTTTAACATAGGGGACGCGTGCGTCTTTTTGCACGCGTTTTCCGACACGTGCGTCGTTTTAGACGCTAGCGTCGGACGCAAGAAAACGCTACAAGTTGCATTTTTCTTGCGTCCGATTTCGTCAAAAAACGACGCACGCGTCGCAAAACGTTTTTCCGTGCGTCGCCGCTGCGTCGCCGACGCAACAGCGACGCGACGCTAATGTGAACATAGCCTAACTCCATATCAGCATGGGTTTATGAGAAATCGCTCCTGTCAAACCAATCTAATCAGTTTTTATGAAGAGGTAAGCTATAGGCTGGACCACGGTGAGTCATTGGACGTGGTATATCTCGATTTTTCCAAAGCGTTTGATACCGTGCCGCACAAGAGGTTGGTACACAAAATGAGAATGCTTGGTCTGGGGGAAAATGTGTGTAAATGGGTTAGTAACTGGCTAAGTGATAGAAAGCAGAGGGTGGTTATAAATGGTATAGTCTCTAACTGGGTCGCTGTGACCAGTGGGGTACCGCAGGGGTCAGTATTGGGACCTGTTCTCTTCAACATATTCATTAATGATCTGGTAGAAGGTTTACACAGTAAAATATCGATATTTGCAGATGATACAAAACTATGTAAAGCAGTTAATACAAGAGAAGATAGTATTCTGCTACAGATGGATCTGGATAAGTTGGAAACTTGGGCTGAAAGGTGGCAGATGAGGTTTAACAATGATAAATGTAAGGTTATACACATGGGAAGAAGGAATCAATATCACCATTACACACTGAATGGGAAACCACTGGGTAAATCTGACAGGGAGAAGGACTTGGGGATCCTAGTTAATGATAAACTTACCTGGAGCAGCCAGTGCCAGGCAGCAGCTGCCAAGGCAAACAGGATCATGGGGTGCATTAAAAGAGGTCTGGATACACATGATGAGAGCATTATACTGCCTCTGTACAAATCCCTAGTTAGACCGCACATGGAGTACTGTGTCCAGTTTTGGGCACCTGTGCTCAGGAAGGATATAATGGAACTAGAGAGAGTACAAAGGAGGGCAACAAAATTAATAAAGGGGATGGGAGAACTACAATACCCAGATAGATTAGCAAAATTAGGATTATTTAGTCTAGAAAAAAGACGACTGAGGGGCGATCTAATAACCATGTATAAGTATATAAGGGGACAATACAAATATCTCGCTGAGGATCTGTTTATACCAAGGAAGGTGACGGGCACAAGGGGGCATTCTTTGCGTCTGGAGGAGAGAAGGTTTTTCCACCAACATAGAAGAGGATTCTTTACTGTTAGGGCAGTGAGAATCTGGAATTGCTTGCCTGAGGAGGTGGTGATGGCGAACTCAGTCGAGGGGTTCAAGAGAGGCCTGGATGTCTTCCTGGAGCAGAACAATATTGTATCATACAATTATTAGGTTCTGTAGAAGGACGTAGATCTGGGGATTTATTATGATGGAATATAGGCTGAACTGGATGGACAAATGTCTTTTTTCGGCCTTAGTAACTATGTTACTATGTTACTATGTAATTAAAATAACCAATGGGCTGTGAATACAAAAGTAGACAAGCCCACAATGGGGCTAAATAAATAACAACAATATACAGGATACTAATAATAAATAAACCAAACAGTGTAAGTTTTGTTGATATCATAATGTGATGGCTGTGTAGGTTAACAAAGTAATGAGCAATGGCAATATTGGAGACATAAATAAAGATAAGAAAATTGTAAACAAGCACATGTCAAAGCATAGTATACTGCAAGTACAATATGATCAACAAGTCAAATAACCAGTGGAAAAAGAGAATAAAGAAATAACATGAAAAAACATGTGTAATATATAATAATAGGATGAGGGGAAGAAGACCCCACATGTATCACCACCGGAAGTCTGGCTTCCCCAGGGAAAAGGTGCAATTGTGTGGCTTATGGTATCTTATATATACTGTACATCAGGTAAAATAAGTAGTGTACATTTCACCAATTTTCTAAGTAAATATATTTCTAAACATGCTATTGAAATGAAATTCTCACCAGAGTTTGGTAACAACCCGATCAACCCACATAGGTAAATAAATCAAACCATAGATGTCCATAAATTAAGTTATGTGTAATAACAAGAAATGACACCGAAAAGTATTGAACACATGAAGAAAGAGAAAGGCAAACATCCATGGAAAGTCATGACACCAGTTGAACTCTATCAGTAATTAGAAAGCAATCCTGCCACTTAGTAGAAAGTAATATCAGCTGGTTCAACTGATGGTCTGTTAAAAGCTGTCTCATTACCAGAGTGCCACACAGGAATCATCTCATGATGGGTAAAACCAGTGAGCTGTCTCAAGACCTTCGCAACAATATTGTTGCAAAACATGCTGATGGCTTTGGTTACAGAAGACTTTCTAAACTACTGAATGTTCCAGTGATCACTGTTGGGGTCATAATTCGGAAGTGGAAAGAACATAATTTCACCTTAAACCGACCACAACCAGGGGCTCCCCACAAGATTTCAGACAGCGGTGTGACAAGAGTTTTCAGAAGAGTTGGCCAGGAGCCAATGACCACCTGTGGAGAGCTAGAGAAAGACCTGGAATCAGCAGGAACAATTGTGTCAAAGAAAGCTATAAGTAATGCACTCAACCTCCATGGCATGTATGCACATGTTAGGAGGTGTCCAGTCCCCTCAGTTGCACCCTCTCCTTCTCAGTGTGGACCCCCGTGCACGCTATGTAAATATGCTATGCAGTCATTATTGCTATGTCTTCATGTGTATTAACATGTAGTGTATGTAATGTACTGTTAGTAACATTTACCTGCTATGTCTGTATTCATGTTAGAGACAGGGATAGCAACAGTTAAACTGGTGGGCTGGGCCAGCAGCAGTAGAGAGGCTGGACTTGCAGCCACAAGGAGAGAGGAAGATGTTGCTTTCTCAGAACTGCCTGAGACCTTGGATAGGGCAGACGTACATGGACACAGGGCACTGCCAAGCCTCCAGGACTGGAGGGAACTGTTGCCCTGGATTCCCAAGGACTACAGAATAAGGAAGGCTAAGGACTGCAAAACGGGCCTCAGGACTCCCGAAGAGCCCCCGCTTCTGAAGGGTTAATCCCAGCACATGGAATTCCCCTGAACTTTGGCTGCTTCAGCTGCTGTGCGTGCGGTTGGAGAGTGTGACAGGTACAGAGCAGGAAAATCAGTATTGCACTTGTGTCTTCTTCCTATTTTACCACCATCCAATAAAAGTTATTTTTCCCCGTTGGAAAGTTGCTGCCTTCCTGGATCCTTTATTTCCTGGACTGCTGTGGCTGGAGCAAGAACAAGGGACATCGTAAGGAAGAATGTGTTGGTCCCAACTGCCTATGTGCAAGGGACCAGGGGAGTGCTCGCTGACAGTTGGCTCAGTGGACTCTATTCCTGTACTGTGCCTTTAAGAACCCAGCTCTGACTAACCTCCCCTGGTCGCCCTTGTTACACACACTCAACATGCAAGACTCATTTGCTGGATAAAAAGCATGTTGAAGTGCATTTAAAGTTTTCTCAACAACATTTAGGCGACGCAACGCACAACGCAAATAAAAACGCACCAAAACGCACGCAAAAACGCTGCATTTTGCGACGCATGCGTCCTTGTTTGCCGAAATTTGAATGCAAGAAAAATGCAACTTGTTGCGTTTTCTGCGCCCGACGCTTGCGGCAAAAAAAATGCATGCGTCGCATAACGCAGCACAACGCATGTCCATGCGTCCCCCATGTTAAATATAGGGGCGCATGACGCATGCGTCGCCGCTGCGTCGCCCGACGCAAACACGCAAAACGCTAATGTGAACGTAGCCTTAGACAAGGCTGTGAAATACTGGTAGAATATAGTCTGATCAGATGAGACCAAAATTGAACTCTGGATGCCATAATACATACCATATTTGGAGGCCAAAAGGTACTGCATATCACCCCAAAAAACACCAAACCAATAGTGAAGTTTGGAGGTGTGAACATTATGGTGTGTTGCTGTTTTTCAATATACGGCAGTGGCAAACGTCATATGATTACAGGAAGGATGAATGGACAAATGTACCTACATTCATCAAAACATTTGGTGCCATCTACCAGGATGATCAAGATGAAATAAGGGGGGGACATTTCAGCAAGACAATGATCTCAGACGCACAGCCAAAAAAACTCTCAATTGGTTTCAAAGAAAGAAAATTAAGCTGCTAGAATTGCCCAGACCTGACCTGAATCCAATAGAATATTTACGGAAGGAACTAAAGCTCAGAGTTCATAGAAGAAGCCCACGAAACCTTCAGGAATTGAATGTTTATTTGGAAGAATGGGTCAAAATCACACCTGAGGAAAGCATGTGATTAGTTTCTCCATACAGGAAGCATCTTGTAGCTGTCATCACCAACAAAGGCTTTTGTACAAACAATTAAATTTCAGTAATTGTGTTGAATACTTTTTCCCTATGTCATTTCTCATTATTATATATAACTTAATTTATGGATATCTGTGATTTTATTTCTTTGCCTGTGTTGATTGTATGGGTTGTTACCAACATCTGGTGAGAATTTCATGTCAACAGTGTCACGATTCCAACAATTGGTGTGTCTGAAAGCAGTGAATGACAGTTCAGCTGCACAGTCTAGGACAGGGGTGTGCTGAGCTGTCAGTATGGTGATGGACAGCTCACTTGTCCAATTGGGGGCTGGGAAGTGCTGAGCTGTTAGCGTGAGTGACAGTTCAGATGTCCAATCGGGTCGGGGTGTGCCGGGGCTTTCTCCATGTGTCTGCTATTCGAGTGATTACCTGACTATTTAGCTGTCTCTCTGCTTCAATTAGTGGCAGTTGTAACTTAGATCCAATGGTGTGCCCTTGCTCTGTCTTCTGTATTCCTGTATGTGAACTTTGTTGCCCGACCTTGGACCTTGCCTTTGACCATCAGTATGCCTTGTCCTTTTGTCTTGATCTGCTATCTTCTCGGAATGCTGACCTCGGACTGCGACCTGACTACGCCTTTGCATTACCCTTTTGTTTATGATGGGCCTTCTTGGTATCTGACTCAGACCTCTTGACTACCCAGCCTCATGGCTTGTCGGTGAGTAGTGATTAGCATCACAAATAGCACCTTTAGAAATATATTAGAAAATTGGGGTCACGTTCAATACTTATTTCACCCGCTGTATATACTGTATGTACACAACAATAATTGAAAAATTATTTCCAGCTGCAGGATGCTTCAAGGCATACTATTGAGTAGTATCAGTGTTTTTGTAAAACCAATTCACATGCGTGATCAGAAGTTAGACAAACAAGTGTAATGCATATGCACAAACAAAATATATGCCTAAAGTTACTGTCATGCTTCCGGATTCAAACCCTTGATTCTTTATTCTGTGGTCAGAGGCTCTTTTCTTTGGGTGTTTAAGTCCTGTTATCTTTGTTTCTGTCGGGTTTGGGTAACAGGTATTTTTCATTTACTCTGTTTGTCCTATCACCTTTTGAGTGCAGTAATAAATACTTTCCCCTATAGCCACATATCCAAGCCCTTGCCTCCTCCTGCCATCTCAAACTCAAAAATATTTCCCAGATAGGTACATTCCTTGACCAAGACACCACAAAAACACTAGTGCACGCCCTTATCATCTCCCGCCTCGACTACTGCATCCTCCTACTCCCTGGCCTCCCCTCTAGCACTCTGGCACCACTCCAATCCATCCTACACTCTGCTGCCCATCTAATCTACCTGTCTCCCCGCTATTCCCCAGCCTCTCCCCTATGCCAAGCCCTTCACTGGCTTCCTATCGTCCAGACACTCCAGTTCAAAACCCTTACTATGACATATAAAGCCATCCACAACCTGTCTCCTAACATCTGTGACATGGCCTCCCGGTACTTACCTACACGCAACCATCGATCCTCTCAAGATCTCCTTCTCTACTCCCCTCTTATCTCTTCTTCCCACAATCGCATATAAGACTTTTCTCGTGCTTCCCCCTACTCTGGAACTCTCTACACATCAGAGTCTCGCCTACCATAGAAAACTTCAAAAAGAACCTGAATACTCAATTCTTCCAGCAAGCCTACAGCCTGCAGCGATCCTCAATCCACTGAACCGCTGCACAACCAGCTCTACCCTCTCCTAGTGTATCCTCACCCATCCCCTGTAGACTGTGAGCCCTCGCGGGCAGGTCCTCTCTTCTTCTGTACCTGTTAGTGCCTTGTTTTTGCTCATGTTTATTGTACCTGTCTATATTTGCCTCCTTTTCACATGTAAAGCGCCTTGGAATAAATGGCGCTATGAAAATGTATAATAAAAAATAATAATAATAATAAAATGATATTTGAGATATTGTGAGAGCGGAAATAGAAATATGCTCAAGACCAGATCTGCATATGAAAATAGGGAGGGTAATATTTTCAACAAAAATGGGTAAACCATAAAACATCTATATATGAGATCCCACCAGTCTACAGCCTCTGCCCAACTTTTGGGTAGGCTGTTTAAGATGGCTGGTAGTAAGGCAATCTTTTAGATTACTTGAACTGCAATTTCTTCTTAGTGTTACATGCTTTGGGGATACCTGTTATGATCTGGTGGTTTAGGAGCAACATGGGACGAGCTCTGAAGTAAGTGGTACCTGTGCTGACCGCAGTCCCTAAGCTCAACACTAGAAGTAGCCGTGGGATGCTCCTAACACTCCCTAGGCACCTCGTCACAGCCTGAGAACTAACTACCCCTAAAGATAGAAACAGGAAAACTATCTTGGCTAAGAGAAAATCCCCAAAGGATAGATATCCCCCCACAAGTAATGACTGTGAGTGGAGAGGGAAAAGACATACACATAATGAAACCAGGATGAGCACAGGAGGCCAGTCTAGCTAGATAGATAGGACAGGATGGAATATTGTGCGGTCAGTATAAAAAACTACAAAAAATCCACACAGAGTTTACAAAAATCTCCACACCTGACTAAAGGTGTGGAGGGTAAATCTGCTTCCCAGAGCTTCCAGCATCACTGAATTAATTAATACTGACAAGCTGGACAAACATAGAAAGCACAGAATGGATAAGTCCACAACCTGTGGACAGAAAAGAGCAAGCAAGGACTTAGCTTTGCTGAACTGGACAGGATAACAGGGAAATCCAAAGAGATGTGAATCCAACCAGGAACCATTGACAAGTGGCACAAGCTGAAGGAAAGAGCCAGGCTAAATAGCCAAGCAGAATAGACAATCAGTGGAAGCAGCTGCTGACAGCTAAATCCAAGGAGCAGCCATTCCACTTAAAACCACCGGAGGGAGCCCAAGAGCAGAACTCACAAAAGTGCCACTTACAACCACCGGAGGGAGCCCAAGAGCGGAATTCACAACAGATACCATTCTGTGAATGGGTTGGGTACAAACTTGAATAACTGTTTGTGGACAGTTACAAAATAAGGTTGTTGTAACTTGAGTGTTTTCCAATGAGATTTTAAGATCCAAGAAATCTACAGTGGAAATTTAGAGACTGGGTCTTAATGAAATTTTCCAAGGATTATTTAGTTCAGAGAAAAAATATTTTCAGTCATTCAATGAGCCCATCCAAAAGAACTAAAAATTGTTTATGTAACAATACCAACATAATATATAAGAGTCTGATGCCCTCAGTTGGCGTACCTGCGTCATCTCTCACCAACTCAAAAAAAGTATTGGCATAATATGGGGCACACCGAGTGCCCATTGCAGCCAGACACTTGCCTGTTGAAGACTCATTGAAAGACAAAATAGCTTTTCTCAAGAACTAATTGGAGGAGGTGTACAATAAAAGAATCATGTCTTTTATCTCCCGTAGTATGTAGTTCTAAGAAGTGTGATACCTCTTTGATCCTCAAATCATGGTTGATGCATGTGTACAGAGATTCAACATCCAGTGTAACCAAGATGGTTTTTAGAGGAATGACCAAGATGCCCAGCTGTTAAATCAGATGTGAAGAATCTCTAAAGGTACCGTCACACTAGACGATATCGCTAGCGATCCGTGACGTTGCAGCGTCCTCGCTAGCGATATCGTCAAGTGTGACAGGCAGCAGCGATCAGGCCCCTGCTGTGGTGTCGCTGGTCGGGGAAGAAAGTCCAGAACTTTGTTTCGTCGCTGGACTCCCCGCAGACATCGCTGAATCGGCGTGTGTGACACCGATTCAGCGATGTCTTCGCTGGTAACCAGGGTAAACATCGGGTTACTAAGCGCAGGGCCGCGCTTAGTAACCCGATGTTTACCCTGGTTACCATCGTTAAAGTAAAAAAAACAACCGCTACATACTTACCTACCGCTGTCTGTCCTCGGCGCTCTGCTTCTCTGCTCTGGCTGTGAGCACAGCGGCCGGAAAGCAGAGCGATGACAGACAGCGGTAGGTAAGTATGTAGCGGTTGTTTTTTTTACTTTAACGATGGTAACCAGGGTAAACATCGGGTTACTAAGCACGGCCCTGCGCTTAGTAACCCGATGTTTACCCTGGTTACCGGAGACCTCGGGATTGTTGGTCGCTGGAGAGCTGTCTGTGTGACAGCTCTCCAGCGACCAAACAGCGACGCTGCAGCGATCCGGATCGTTGTCGGTATCGCTGCAGCGTCGCTTAGTGTGACGGTACCTTTACATAGGAGCATAATGAGAGAACCAGAGGATATAAGTACTGATCAAAGGTAAATGCATGACAATTCATAAAGGCCATCAAAGCTATTGGTCTACCAGAAGGTTCTTGTAGAGCTTTATGTACTTTTGGGAGCATGTAGAATGATGAAACAAGTGAATGTTGAGTAGCAAGGAAATCCTGTTCCTTTTTTGTAAGAATGTAATGTTGGAATGCAGTTATAAGTAATCTATCCAGTTTTTGTTTTGAAAACCTAGGTTGGGTCATTAGGTAAAATCTGGTTTAAAAAAAAGTACCGTATTTCTTAGCTGTTGTTTTGCTTCCATAATGCATATGTCCACAGGTCAAATGACTATATTGCCTTGTCAGACTTCTTGATGATAAAGGTGTCATTTTCCTTTAATTTAGGTAATACCAAAAAGTCAAATTCTTGTATTTGTTATTGTCTTATTTCCAATTCTGGATATTTCTACATACCGTATCGTAGACGATTTGAACAGCTGGAAAGAGGGAGACAACTGAGATAGCCAGAGATGGTAGCCTCTGTGTGAATTTGGTCCTGTCTTTCATCATTTGGAAGTGTGTCAATTAGAGGAGGTTGATGATACAAAAGCTTAAATGTAAGTTGCCTTCAAAAGAGATGCAGGTCCTTAGTGACTTTGAATTTATCCAAAACATTCATAGGTGAAAATAAAAGTCCTTTCGATAAAAGTTTTTTTCTGCATCTGGGATAATAAGGCTTGATTACGGGGTGCCGATGGGTTGTCATGAAAGAAGAGAGACTTGTGCCTGCTCTTACACTGCTCCTTTGAAAGCCAGTCCATGGCTGGCATTCATAGGAGCTTATGATTTTCGTGATGCTGATGCACTGCTATGTAGAACACATAGTGTTCAGACAATTGCAGCTTCAGTCCCTTAAGGGGACTATTAAATAGATTAAAAAGGAAAGAAACTGTTTTACAAAATAAGAAAAAAAATAAAAAACACAAAAGTTCAAATCACCCCCTTTTGTCCCATTAAAAATAAAACAATTAAAAAATACACATATTTTGTATCACTGCGTTCATAACAGTCCAATGTATCAAAATATAAAATAAATTAATAAGATAGGTAAACGGCATATCGAGAAAACAATCGAAACGCTTGAATTATGTTTTTGCAATAAAATGTAGTAAGAGGCAATCAAAACATCATATCTACCCCAACATGCTATCAATAAAAAATGTCAGCTCATAGCACAAAAAATAAACCATCACACAGTCCCATATCCGGAAAATTAAAAAGTTATGGGTTTCGGAAAATGGCGACACAAGCAAAATTGATTTTTCTTACAAATTTCCCCCAAATTTTTTACTACTTAAGCAAAAAATATAAATATATATATGTATATGTTTGGTATCTGTAAACCCGTACTGATCAGGAGAATCTTATTACCCAGTCAGTTTTATCATATAGTTACAGTAACATGGTTACTAAAAAAAATAAAAATTGTGGAATTGCATTTTTTTGCAATTTCTACTCACTTGGATTTTTTTCCTGCTTTCCAGTGCATCACATTAAAAAATGAATAAAGTCAATCAAAAGTACAAGTCGTCCTGCAAAAAAACTAGCCTTCGTACAGCTATATCGATGGGAAAAAAAGTTACGGCTCTTGGAAGAAGGGGAGGAAATAACAGGAAAACAAAAAAACATAAAATCCCTCCCGGCCCCAGTTGAAAAGGTATAAACATTGCTTGTGAGTCAAAGTTATTGATTTTGGATTCTATTACTTTGATACCTTCCTTTAATTTGCTTAATATGGAGCAATCATGTTCTATTAGCATGTTGTTAATAGTAAAGAAACTTTTAAGAAGACCTTGCTCCCAAACTTGTCTAAAATTAGGGTCCACCTCCCATGCAGGGAAGATCTGGACTCTCAATCACCATGGAACCATGCTTAATTTATTGTATTCCTCCAAGCTCTTGATGTTCCGCCAGGTTTTTGTAACTTATTTCTGTAAGTTAATCAATTCTAATGAAAGTTTATGAAAAGTGTCAACAGTGAACTCATCACAGGTGCCAAAAACACCTCACACCTGATTTTTCCAAGCCGCCTTCCTGACCTCCAAATTCATGATAATATTGGAGTGCCAACACTCAAGCAAACTGGCAATAACAAGAACAAGATGAAGGCAATATAGAAAACAACACAACCAAGAAGGCTACACTCTGTAATCGTCCATGCACATTTGATGCTGTAAATAAATAACTTCTGTTCACGCATTGGTTCTGCAAAAACACTGATACCACCCGTTATTACGCCATGCACCTCCTGCAGCTGGTAAAGACTTGTCAATTATTGTTGCATATATGAGATACCATAAGCCACACAATAGCATCCTACCCCGGAGGAAGCCACACTTCTAGTGGTGATGATACGCATGGGGTCTTCTTCCCCACTTCTTATTATTACCTACACAGGTTTTTTTATCATGTTATTTCTTCACTCTCTTTTTCAAGTGGATATTTGACTTTTTGATCAGGTTGCCCTTGCAGTATACTATGCTTTGACCTGTGATTGTTTAAAATTTTCTTATCTTTATTTATGTCTCCAATATTTTGCCATTCCTCATTGCTTGGTTAACCTCCACAACCATCATATTATGGTATCAGCAAACTTACACTGTTTACTTAATTCATTATTAGCATCCTTGTATTGCTATTACTTAATAAGATGAGGATAGACTTCAGCCCTGTTTTGGGCATGTCTAGTTTTGTATTTACGACCTACTGGATATTTGAATAGTTTTTATATATTCCGTGGCTTGTTTGTCTTTTATTCAATAAATATGACTACTTTTAGGTGATCCTTTTTTGCCATACTTCTTTTTCTTTTAGTTCATTTTTTACCAGGCAATGCTCTGTACATTTTTTAGTGACTGTGCCTGGTGCTGCTGCTGCTCTCTACAGCTCAGTCTGGGACTGAACACAGCAGTACCAGGCACAGTCATTAGAATAATGAATGGTAGATGATGCTGGCCAGATCACTGTGGCCCCTTCAACCAGTTGAGCCGGCCCCCAAATATAATATTTATGGCCTTTCCTAAAAATAGATCATCAATGTCTTTGCAGGAACTTAATTTCACTTGTTTTACGGATGACTTTACGCTGGTTTTCAGGTTTTATGTGTCATGATCCCAATGGCAGGGGATCACAAAAGGACAAGCACAAAAAACAAAACAAGCTCTAGGGTGATGGAAACTGAGCTGACCGCGATCCTGAACCTAACACACAACTAGCTGTAGCCGGGGAACGTGCCTACGATGATTCCTAGACGTCTCGCGCCAGCCAAATGACTAACTTCCCCTATTAGAAGAAACACAGACCTCTCTTGCCTCCAGAGAAACACCCCACAGAAATAGCAGCCCCCCACATGTAATGACGGTGAAATGAGAGGAAAGCACATACGTAATGATGAAAACAGATTCAGCAAAATGAGGCCCGCTAAAGCTAGATAGCAGAGGATACAAAAGTGAACTGCGCGGTCAGCGAAAAACCCTACAAAAAACCATCCTGAAATTACTTGAACTCATGTGCCAACTCATGGAACATGAGGAGTAATATCAGCCCACTAGAGCAACCAGCAAAAAGGAATCACATATCTGCAAGCTGGACTAAGACAAAAATTAAGCAAAACGTGGAACAGGAAAATCAAAAACTTAGCTTGTCCTGAAGATTACAGAAGCGGGAAGCAGAGGTAACAAGACACACTGATTACATTGATAGCCGGCGAGGAAATGACAAGAAAGCCAGGTTAAATAGGAAACTCCCATATCCTGATAGAACAGGTGGACACCAGAGACCGCAGAAAACACAAGTCACCCAGTACCATCTGTAACCACCAGAGGGAGCCCAAAAACAGAATCCACAACAGTACCCCCCCTTGAGGAGGGGTCACCGAACCCTCACGAGAACCACCAGGGCGACCAGGATGAGCCCTATGAAATGCACGGACCAAATCAGCAGCATGAACATCAGAGGCAACCACCCAAGAATTATCCTCCTGACCATAACCCTTCCACTTGACCAAATATTGGAGTTTCCGTCTGGAAACACGAGAATCCAAGATCTTCTCCACAACATACTCCAACTCTCCCTCCACCAGCACCGGAGCAGGAGGTTCAAGCGAAGGAACAACAGGTACCTCATACCTCCGCAACAACGACCGATGGAACACATTATGAATAGCAAACGATGCCGGGAGATCCAAACGAAACGACACAGGGTTAAGAATTTCCAAGATCCTATAGGGACCGATGAACCGAGGCTTGAACTTAGGAGAAGAGACCTTCATAGGAACAAAACGAGAAGACAACCACACCAAGTCCCCAACATGAAGTCGAGGACCCACGCGGCGACGGCGATTAGCAAACTGCTGAGCCCTCTCCTGGGACAACTTCAAATTGTCCACCACATGACTCCAAATCTGATGCAACCTATCCACCACCATGTCCACTCCAGGACAATCAGAAGGCTCCACCTGACCAGAGGAAAAACGAGGATGAAACCCCGAATTACAAAAGAAAGGAGAAACCAAGGTAGCAGAACTAGCCCGATTATTAAGGGCAAATTCGGCAAGCGGCAAAAAGGTAACCCAGTCATCTTGATCAGCAGAAACAAAACACCTCAAATAAGTTTCCAAGGTCTGATTAGTTCGTTCCGTCTGGCCATTCGTCTGAGGATGGAATGCAGACGAAAAGGACAAATCAATGCCCATCTTAGCACAGAACGTCCGCCAAAATCTAGACACAAACTGGGATCCCCTGTCAGAAACGATGTTCTCCGGAATCCCATGCAAATGAACCACGTTCTGAAAAAACAGAGGGACCAACTCAGAGGAGGAAGGTAACTTAGGCAAGGGTACCAGATGAACCATCTTAGAAAAGCGGTCACACACAACCCAGATGACGGACATTTTTTGAGAGACAAGGAGATCCGAAATAAAGTCCATGGAAATGTGCGTCCAAGGCCTCTTCGGGATAGGCAAAGGTGACAACAATCCACTGGCCCGAGAACAGCAAGGCTTAGCCCGAGCGCAAACTTCACAAGACTGCACAAAAGAACGCACATCCCTCGACAAGGAAGGCCACCAAAAAGACCTGGCCACCAAGTCTCTAGTACCAAATATTCCAGGATGACCTGCCAACACAGAAGAATGAACCTCGGAGATGACTCTACTGGTCCAATTATCCGGAACAAACAGTCTTTCAGGCGGACAACGATCAGGTTTATCCGCCTGAAACTCCTGCAAAGCACGTCGCAAGTCTGGGGAGACAGCCGACAAAATCACCCCATCCCTAAGGATACCAGTGGGCTCAGAATTTCCAGGGGAGTCAGGGACAAAACTCCTAGAAAGAGCATCCGCCTTCACATTCTTTGAACCTGGCAGGTATGAAACCACAAAATCGAAACGGGAGAAAAACAGTGACCAACGAGCCTGTCTAGGATTCAGACGCTTGGCAGACTCAAGGTAAATCAGATTTTTGTGATCAGTCAAGACCACCACACGATGTCTAGCACCCTCAAGCCAATGACGCCACTCCTCAAATGCCCACTTCATGGCCAAAAGCTCCCGATTACCAACATCATAATTCCGCTCAGTGGGCGAAAACTTTCTAGAAAAGAACGCACATGGCTTCATCACTGAGCAATCGGAGCTTCTCTGCGACAAAACCGCCCCGCTCCAATCTCGGAAGCATCAACCTCAACCTGAAAAGGAAGCGAAACATCTGGCTGACGCAACACAGGAGCAGAAGAAAACCGGCGCTTAAGTTCCTGAAAGGCCTCCACAGCCGCAGGAGACCAATCAGCAACATCAGCACCCTTCTTAGTCAAATCCGTCAAAGGCTTAACAACACTAGAAAAATTAGTTATGAAACGACGATAAAAATTAGCAAAGCCCAAGAACTTCTGTAGACTCTTAAGAGATGTAGGCTGCGTCCAGTCACAAATAGCCTGAACCTTGACGGGATCCATCTCAATAGTAGAAGGGGAAAAAATATACCCCAAAAAAGAAATCTTCTGGACTCCAAAGAGACACTTTGAACCTTTTACAAACAAAGAATTGGCCCGCAGGACCTGAAACACCTTCCTGACCTGCTGAACATAGGACTCCCAGTCATCAGAAAAAACCAAAACATCATCCAAATACACAATCATAAATTTATCCAGATATTCACGGAAAATATCGTGCATAAAGGACTGGAAGACAGAAGGAGCATTAGAAAGTCCAAAAGGCATCACCAAATACTCAAAATGGCCCTCAGGCGTATTAAATGCGGTTTTCCACTCATCACCCTGCTTTATCCGCACAAGATTATACGCACCCCGAAGATCAATCTTAGTGAACCATTTAGCCCCCTTAATGCGAGCGAACAAATCAGTCAACAATGGCAAAGGATACTGATATTTGACTGTAATCTTATTCAAAAGACGGTAATCTATACAAGGCCTCAAGGAACCATCTTTTTTGGCCACGAAAAAAAAACCTGCTCCCAAAGGGGACGAAGATGGACGGATATGTCCCTTTTCCAAGGACTCCTTAACATAATCCCGCATAGCAGTATGCTCTGGCACTGACAGATTGAACAAACGTCCTTTAGGAAATTTACTGCCAGGAATCAAATCTATAGCACAATCGCAATCCCTGTGAGGAGGAAGCGAATTGAGCTTAGGCTCCTCAAAAACATCCCGATAATCAGACAAAAATACAGGAACCTCAGAAGGAATAGATGAAGCGATAGAAATCGGAGGTGCATCATCATGAACCCCCTGACATCCCCAGCTTAACACAGACATCGTTTTCCAGTCCAAGACTGGGTTATGAGTTTGTAACCATGGCAGACCAAGCACTAAGACATCATGTAAATTATACAGTACCAGGAAGCGAATCACCTCCTGATGAACGGGAGTCATACGCATGGTCACTTGTGTCCAGTACTGAGGTTTGTTCATAGCCAAAGGTGTAGAGTCAATTCCTTTCAAAGGAATAGGGACTTCCAGAGGCTCCAGACTAAACCCACAGCGGTTGGCAAATGACCAATCCATAAGACTCAGGGCAGCGCCTGAATCCACATAGGCATCGACGGAAATGGCTGATAATAAACAAATCAGAGTCACAGACAGAATGAACTTAGACTGTAAAGTACTAATGGCAACAGACTTATCAACCTTTTTTGTGCGTTTAGAGCATGCTGATATAGCATGAGCTGAATCACCACAATAAAAACACAACCCATTTTTCCGCCTATAGTTTTGCCGTTCACTTCTGGACTGAATTCTATCACATTGCATTGTCTCAGGTGCCTGTTCAGAAGACACCGCCAAATGATGCACAGGTTTGCGCTCCCGTAAACGCCGATCAATCTGAATAGCCATAGTCATAGACTCATTCAGACCTGTAGGCGCAGGGAACCCCACCATAACATCTTTAATGGCCTCAGAAAGGCCATCTCTGAATCTTGCAGCCAGGGCGCACTCATTCCACTGAGTAAGCACCGACCATTTCCGAAATTTCTGACAATATATTTCTGCTTCATCTTTCCCCTGAGAGAGAGCCAATAAAGCTTTTTCAGCCTGAATCTCTAGGTTAGGTTCCTCATAGAGCAAACCCAATGCCAGAAAAAACGCATCCACATTGAGCAACGCAGGATCCCCTGGTGCCAATGCAAATGCCCAATTCTGAGGGTCACCCCGCAGGAAAGATATAACAATTTTGACTTGCTGAGCAGGGTCTCCAGAGGAGCGAGATTTTAAAGAAAGAAACAACTTGCAATTGTTCCTAAAATTCAGAAAACTAGATCTATCTCCAGAAAAAAACTCTGGGATAGGAATTCTAGGTTCAGACATAGGAGCATGTACAACAAAATCTTGTATATTTTGAACCTTAGCAGCAAGATTATTCAGGCTGGAAGCCAAACTCTGGACGTCCATGATAAACAGCTGAGGTCAGAGCCATTCAGGGATTAAGAGGAGGTAAGACGCAGCCAGGCTGCAATTAAGGCTAGGCAGCAAACTCTGAGTGGAAAAAAAAAAAAAAAAAAACTTCCTCAGACTACTTTTCCTCCTACTTCAGCCAATACGATTACCACTTTTTGGCCGGCTATACTGTCATGATCCCAATGGCAGGGGATCACAAAAGGACAAGCACAAAAAACAAAACAAGCTCTAGGGTGATGGAAACTGAGCTGACCGCGATCCTGAACCTAACACACAACTAGCTGTAGCCGGGGAACGTGCCTACGATGATTCCTAGACGTCTCGCGCCAGCCGAAGGACTAACTTCCCCTATTAGAAGAAACACAGACCTCTCTTGCCTCCAGAGAAACACCCCACAGAAATAGCAGCCCCCCACATGTAATGACGGTGAAATGAGAGGAAAGCACATACGTAGTTATGAAAACAGATTCAGCAAAATGAGGCCCGCTAAAGCTAGATAGCAGAGGATACAAAAGTGAACTGCGCGGTCAGCGAAAAACCCTACAAAAAACCATCCTGAAATTACTTGAACTCATGTGCCAACTCATTGAACATGAGGAGTAATATCAGCCCACTAGAGCAACCAGCAAAAAGGAATCACATATCTGCAAGCTGGACTAAGACAAAAATTAAGCAAAATGTGGAACAGGAAAATCAAAAACTTAGCTTGTCCTGAAGATTACAGAAGCGGGAAGCAGAGGTAACAAGACACACTGATTACATTGATAGCCGGCGAGGAAATGACAAGAAAGCCAGGTTAAATAGGAAACTCCCATATCCTGATAGAACAGGTGGACACCAGAGACCGCAGAAAACACAAGTCACCCAGTACCATCTGTAACCACCAGAGGGAGCCCAAAAACAGAATCCACAACATTTATGTTAATAAATCTAATTCAGTCTATGATGAAAAGTTATGGTTTTCTGATGCACTTGAGTTCAGTTCCTCCCATATTTAAAGATCTCTGTGTTTTGCCAATAAATAGAAATATTCTTATCATGTCCTGAGTATAGACATGGCAAAGCATCATGAACAACCAGAGTGTGCGTCACTGCAATGTAATATGGAGAACGCATCCTGAAATCGTCACACTGGTATGGATATCAAAAGCATTTTTATGTTACTGTATATCTACAGTATGTCATACTCCTAAGACGTTTTCATCCATTCCACATTTTAGAAACGCTAATATATTTTAATGTCTGTTTTTGTCTTTGATCTACACATGTTCTTCTCATTTGCATGGAGCCATAATGGAACTCTTATTCAAATGCAAGGAGCCTTTACTGTACTTCTGTAAAACTCTGATTTCATTTAACAGGAATTGAGATGATGGCATGCAGAGGTTTTTCTTTCAGGCTATGTTATGCTCCATCAGATGCCATGTGTACAGAGCGGTCCAGGAGTGCAAGCCCCCACCACCATACTCAGTGCTGCCCATCTGGCCAATTATTTTAAAGAAAAGATTGATCATATCCGGCAGGAAATTTTCCTAATATCATGCATTCTCTTCCCTGCTGAACTTCATCTAGCTCACTTTCTGTCTTTGAACTGGTCACAGAAAAAGAAGTCACCAGGCTCCTCGCATCTTCTCACCCTATTCCCTCTTATCTCCTTCAGTCCCTTTCCACAGCTGTCACAACTCACCTAACTAAACATTTAATCTCTCTCTCATCTGGTATACAGCTCCTGAGCTCCTTGGCCAGTTCCTTTGACCTAATGATTCTCATTTGGTCTGACATGCACTGTGAGCTGTGAGGTCTTATATAGACAGGTGTGCGCCTTTCCAAATCAGGTCCGATCAGTATAATTAGACACAGCTGGACTCCAATGAAGGACTAGAACCATCTCAAGGAGGATCACAAAGAAATGGACAGCATGAGACTTAATTATGAGTATCTGAGCAAAGAGTCTGAATACTTATGACCATGTGATATTTCAGTTTTTCTTTTTTAATAAATTTGCAAAAATGTCTACATTTCTGTTTTTTTTCAGTCAAGATCTGTTGCAGAGCATACATTAATGAGAAAAAAAAGTACTTTTTTGAATTTACCAAATGGCTGCAATGAAACAAAGAGTGAAAAATGTAAAGGGGTCTGAGTACTTTCCATACCCACTGTATTTCCCTCCTCCTTTATACATGTCAGCATACACACATTACTTAAAAAAATCCCTTGACCAGAACTGCCTTGCCAACTATAAACCTGTCTCTAATCTCCGCTTCATCTCTAGAGTGCCTGGTCCACTCCGTCTATTGAGCTATCTCTCAGATAACGCTCTTCATGACCCTTTTCAATCTGGTTTCTGCTCCTTACAATCTACTGAATCTTCCCGTACTAAAGTCTCTAATGATCTGACAGCTAAATGTAATGGTCACTGCTCCCTGCTGATTCTCCTGGATCTCTCTGCAGAATTCAACATTATGACTCTGTAAGGGGGTGACTCGGTACGTCACATGCCTCCCCTCCATTGGTTGCTATGCGCATGTAATGTATATTGTTATGAAAGGTAATTCAGTACCACAATGGACATAGAGGTCAGCGCACATACAGTGACCTGGCAATAACCCAAAAAACAAGAACGAGCTCTGAGACGTGGGAACTCTGTTGACCGCAATCCCTAATCCTCTCCAACCACACTAAAGGCAGCCGTGGATTGCGCCTAACGCTGCCTATGCAACTCGGCACGGCCTGAGAAACTAGCTAGCCTGAAGATAGAAAATAAGCCTACCTTGCCTCAGAGAAATACCCCAAAGGAAAAGGCAGCCCCCACATATAATGACTGTGAGTTAAGATGAAAAGACAAACGTAGAGATGAAATAGATTTAGCAAAGTGAGGCCCAACTTTCTGAACAGAGCGAGGATAGGAAAAGTAACTTTGTGGTCAACACAAAACCCTACAAAAACCACGCAAAGGGGGCAAAAAGACCCTCCGTACCGAACTAACGGCACGGAGGTACACCCTCTGCGTCCCAGAGCTACCAGCAAGCAGAAAAAAACAAATTGACAAGCTGGACAGAAAAAAACAGCAAACAAATAGCAAAGAGGAACTTAGCTATGCAGAGCAGCAGGCCACAGGAACGATCCAGGAGGAAACAGGTCCAATGCCTGGAAGCCAGGATCAAAGCACTAGGTGGAGTTAAATAGAGAAGCACCTAACGACTTCACCACATCACCTGAGGAAGGAAACTCAGAAGCCGCAGTACCACTTTCCTCCACCAACGGAAGCTCACAGAGAGAACCAGCCGAAGTACCACTTGTGACCACAGGAGGGAGCTCTGCCACAGAATTCACAACAGTACCCCCCCCCTTGAGGAGGGGTCGCCGAACCCTCACCAGAGCTCCCAGGACGACCAGGATGAGCCATATGAAAGGCACGAACAAGATCGGGAGCATGGACATCAGAGGCAAAGACCCAGGAATTATCTTCCTGAGCATAACCCTTCCACTTAACCAGATACTGGAGTTTCCGCCTTGAAACACGAGAATCCAAAATCTTCTCCACGATATACTCCAACTCCCCCTCCACCAAAACCGGGGCAGGAGGATCAACAGATGGAACCATAGGTGCCACGTATCTCCGCAACAATGACCTATGGAATACGTTATGTATGGAAAATGAATCTGGAAGGGTCAGACGAAAAGACACAGGATTAAGAACCTCAGAAATCCTATACGGACCAATAAAACGAGGTTTAAACTTAGGAGAGGAAACCTTCATAGGAATATGACGAGAAGATAACCAAACCAAGTCCCCAACCCGAAGTCGGGGACCCACACAGCGTCTGCGATTAGCGAAACGTTGAGCCTTCTCCTGGGACAAAGTCAAATTGTCCACCACATGAGTCCAAATCTGCTGCAACCTGTCCACCACAGTATCCACACCAGGACAGTCCGAAGACTCAACCTGCCCTGAAGAGAAACGAGGATGGAACCCAGAGTTGAAGAAAAACGGTGAAACCAAGGTAGCCGAGCTGGCCCGATTATTAAGGGCGAACTCAGCCAAAGGCAAAAAGGACACCCAGTCATCCTGATCAGCAGAAACAAAGCATCTCAGATATGTTTCCAAGGTCTGATTGGTTCGTTCGGTCTGGCCAATAGTCTGAGGATGGAAAGCCGAGGAAAAAGACAAGTCAATGCCCATCCTACCACAAAAGGCTCGCCAAAACCTCGAAACAAACGGAACCTCTGTCAGAAACGATATTCTCTGGAATGCCATGCAAACGAACCACATGCTGGAAAAACAATGGCACCAAATCAGAGGAGGAAGGCAATTTAGACAAGGGTACCAAATGGACCATCTTAGAGAAGCGATCACAGACCACCCAAATGACTGACATCTTTTGAGAGACGGGAAGATCTGAAATAAAATCCATAGAGATATGTGTCCAAGGCCTCTTCGGGACCGGCAAGGGCAAAAGCAACCCACTGGCACGAGAACAGCAGGGCTTAGCCCGAGCACAAATCCCACAGGACTGCACAAAAGTACGCACATCCCGCGACAGAGATGGCCACCAAAAGGATCTAGCCACCAACTCTCTGGTACCAAAGATTCCAGGATGACCAGCCAACACCGAACAATGAACCTCAGAGATAACTTTATTCGTCCACCTATCAGGGACAAACAGTTTCTCCGCTGGGCAACGATCAGGTTTATTAGCCTGAAATTTTTGCAGCACCTGCCGCAAATCAGGGGAGATGGCAGACACAATTACTCCCTCTTTGAGGATACCCGCCGGCTCAGATACACCCGGAGAGTCGGGCACAAAACTCCTAGACAGAGCATCCGCCTTCACATTTTTAGAGCCCGGAAGGTATGAAATCACAAAGTCAAAACGGGCAAAAAACAACGACCAACGAGCTTGTCTAGGATTCAACCGCTTGGCGGACTCGAGATAAGTCAAGTTCTTATGATCAGTCAAGACCACCACGCGATGCTTAGCTCCTTCAAGCCAATGACGCCACTCCTCGAATGCCCACTTCATGGCCAGCAACTCTCGATTGCCAACATCATAATTTCGCTCAGCAGGCGAAAACTTCCTGGAAAAGAAGGCGCATGGTTTCATCACCGAGCAATCAGAACTTCTCTGCGACAAAACAGCCCCTGCTCCAATCTCAGAAGCATCAACCTCGACCTGGAACGGAAGCGAAACATCTGGTTGACACAACACAGGGGCAGAAGAAAAACGACGCTTCAACTCTTGAAAAGCTTCCACCGCAGCAGAAGACCAATTGACCAAATCAGCACCTTTCTTGGTCAAATCGGTCAATGGTTTAGCAATACTAGAAAAATTGCAGATGAAGCGACGATAAAAATTAGCAAAGCCCAGGAACTTTTGCAGACTTTTCAGAGATGTCGGCTGAGTCCAATTATGGATGGCTTGGACCTTAACAGGATCCATCTCAATATTAGAAGGGGAAAAGATGAACCCCAAAAATGAAACATTCTGAACACCAAAGAGACACTTTGATCCCTTCACAAACAAAGAATTAGCACGCAGGACCTGAAACACCGTTCTGACCTGCTTCACATGAGACTCCCAATCATCCGAGAAGATCAAAATGTCATCTAAGTACACAATCAGGAATTTATCCAGGTACTCTCGGAAGATGTCATGCATAAAGGACTGAAACACTGATGGAGCATTGGCAAGTCCGAATGGCATTACTAGATACTCAAAATGGCCCTCGGGCGTATTAAATGCAGTTTTCCACTCATCGCCTCGCTTAATACGCACAAGATTATACGCACCACGAAGATCTATCTTGGTGAACCAACTAGCCCCCTTAATCCGAGCAAACAAATCAGATAACAATGGCAAGGGGTACTGAAATTTAACCGTGATCTTATTTAGAAGGCGGTAATCTATACAAGGTCTCAGTGAACCATCCTTCTTGGCTACAAAAAAGAACCCTGCTCCCAATGGCGACGATGACGGGCGAATATGCCCCTTCTCCAAAGACTCCTTCACATAACTCTGCATAGCGGCGTGCTCAGGCACAAATAAATTAAACAGTCGACCTTTTGGGAATTTACTACCAGGAATCAAATCGATAGCACAATCACAATCCCTATGCGGAGGTAGGGTATCGGACTTGGGCTCATCAAATAAATCCCGGTAATCAGACAAGAACTCAGGAACCTCAGAAGGGGTGGATGACGAAATAGACAGAAATGGGACATCACCATGTACCCCCTGACAACCCCAGCTGGACACAGACATGGATTTCCAATCTAAAACTGGATTATGGACTTGTAGCCATGGCAACCCCAACACGACCACATCATGCAGATTATGCAACACCAGAAAGCGAATAACCTCCTGATGTGCAGGAGCCATGCACATGATCAGCTGGGTCCAGTACTGAGGCTTATTCTTGGCCAAAGGCGTAGCATCAATTCCTCTCAATGGAATAGGACACTGCAAGGACTCCAAGAAAAACCCACAACGCCTAGCATACTCCAAGTCCATCAAATTCAGAGCAGCGCCTGAGTCCACAAATGCCATGACAGAATACGATGACAAAGAGCAGATCAAGGTAACGGACAGAAGAAATTTTGACTGTACCGTACCAATGGTGGCAGACCTAGCGAACCGCTTAGTGCGCTTAGGACAATCAGAGATAGCATGAGTGGAATCACCACAGTAGAAACACAGCCCATTCAGACGTCTGTGTTCTTGCCGTTCAACTCTGGTCAAAGTCCTATCGCACTGCATAGGCTCAGGTTTAAGCTCAGGTAATACCGCCAAATGGTGCACAGATTTACGCTCGCGCAAGCGTCGACCGATCTGAATGGCCAAAGACATAGACTCATTCAGACCAGCAGGCATAGGAAATACCACCATGACATCTTTAAGGGCTTCAGAGAGACCTTTTCTGAAAATAGCTGCGAGCGCACCTTCATTCCACTGAGTGAGTACGGACCACTTTCTAAATTTCTGACAATATACCTCTATTTCATCCTGACCCTGACACAGAGCCAGCAAATTCTTCTCTGCCTGATCCACAGAATTAGGCTCATCGTACAGCAATCCGAGCGCCAGGAAAAATGCATCGATATTACTTAATGCAGGATCCCCTGGCGCAAGGGAAAATGCCCAGTCCTGAGGATCGCCACGCAAAAAAGAAATAACGATCCTAACTTGTTGAACTGTGTCACCAGTGGAGCGAGGTTTTAAAGCCAGAAATAGTTTACAATTATTTTTGAAACTCAGAAATTTAGTTCTATCTCCAAAAAACAAATCAGGAATAGGGATTCTCGGTTCTAACATAGAATTCTGAACCACAAAGTCTTGAATACTTTGCACTCTTGCCGTGAGCTGATCCACACATGAAGACAGACCTTTAATGTCCATCGCTACACCTGTGTCCTGAACCACCCAAATGTCTAGGGGAAAAAAAAGGCAAAACACAGTGCAAAGAAAAAAAAATGGTCTCAGAACTTCTTTTTTCCCTCTATTGAGAATCATTAGTACTTTGGCTTCCAGTACTGTTATGAAAGGTAATTCAGTACCACAATGGACATAGAGGTCAGCGCACATACAGTGACCTGGCAATAACCCGAAAAACAAGAACGAGCTCTGAGACGTGGGAACTCTGTTGACCGCAATCCCTAATCCTCTCCAACCACACTAAAGGCAGCCGTGTATTGCGCCTAACGCTGCCTATGCAACTCGGCACGGCCTGAGAAACTAGCTAGCCTGAAGATAGAAAATAAGCCTACCTTGCCTCAGAGAAATACCCCAAAGGAAAAGGCAGCCCCCACATATAATGACTGTGAGTTAAGATGAAAAGACAAACGTAGAGATGAAATAGATTTAGCAAAGTGAGGCCCAACTTTCTGAACAGAGCGAGGATAGGAAAGGTAACTTTGCGGTCAATACAAAACCCTACAAAAACCACGCAAAGGGGGCAAAAAGACCCTCCGTACCGAACTAACGGCACGGAGGTACACCCTCTGCGTCCCAGAGCTACCAGCAAGCAGAAAAAAACAAATTGACAAGCTGGACAGAAAAAAACAGCAAACAAATAGCAAAGAGGAACTTAGCTATGCAGAGCAGCAGGCCACAGGAACGATCCAGGAGGAAACAGGTCCAATACTAGAACATTGCCTGGAAGCCAGGATCAAAGCACTAGGTGGAGTTAAATAGAGAAACACCTAACGACTTCACCACATCACCTGAGGAAGGAAACTCAGAAGCCGCAGTACCACTTTCCTCCACCAACGGAAGCTCACATAGAGAACCAGCCGAAGTACCACTTGTGACCACAGGAGGGAGCTCTGCCACAGAATTCACAACAGTATATACTGTGATGCTAATGTAATGTGCTGTCCCCCCATTGTTCATTAATGTGTGTCATGCATTGTAATGTGGTGTATTCAATATGTCTAGGATTAGGGATAAGATAGGATAATAGCGGGGTTAGCTTAAAAGGGTGGCATATTAGAGCAAGGTAATAGCATAGAATAGGTTAGTGAGATACAGGCAGTACAGAGCAGGGATATAGGAGAAGCACATCCTGATTAGAGGCAGATGTAACACCAGGGGGAGGACAGCAGCGATTAGACTGTCTCCTTGGCAGAGCGCAGATTCCGGTAGCCAGAAGACTGAGGCACAGCAGAAACCAGCAGGACAGCTGGATTATTACAAGTAACCTGTTCGCTTCAGAACCCAGGAGACACAGTGGCATATAGAGCCCAGGTCATGATAGAGACCCTGTAAAAAGGCTCTAGCCGCCTGTCATACAGGTTTGTGTCCTAACCTTTATGGGGGACACAGAGAGAACTGTGAGGACCTTGATAGAAGCCACAGGCAGCAAGGGACTACAACACCAAAGCGCTGGGGTAGGAAGGCTTTCATCTCCACCTAGTAAAGGAGACTCTGAACTTGCTTTCAATCCAATCCCTGCCTGTATCTATGATCTGGTGCCCTGGACTGTGGATACCTGAAGTCTTCAGTAAACCAGGTAAAGAGACTGCAACCCTGTGTCCTCCATTCTTTACTGCTCCACAAACCATCCTCATCTATACACCGGGAGCCCTGGGGACCTACTTCACCTGTGGAAAGTTGTGCGATCCTAGCTGCCATAATATCACCCCAGAAGACCCCTTCAAGCAGTGTCGGTCCCTACTGACCTAATACCACAGGTGGCATCACGAACAAACTTCATTCTAAACCTCTTTAAAGACTTTTCCCCTTTAACATGGGCGCGCAGGGCCACAGACCGGGTCGCAGCCACCGTGAGCCGACAGGGCCCGGTATCGAGTACGACCGTGGTGGGCATTCCACAGAAAGCCCAGGCACCTTGCCCAGGGCGAGATGTGTGAACATAGAGCTGCTATGGTGAAGAGGGACCTTAGGCCTTGGGACAGAGTGGATTGGCACCGGCTTAGGCTACTTTCACACATCAGGTTTTTTGCCGTCAGGCTCAAACCAGCGAAATGTGAAAAAAAGGATCCGTCGTAAATTGTAAAAAACTGATGTGACGGATCCGTTTTTTCATCGGATCCGACTAGATGATCCGGGTAATTGTTTCTAGCTCATCTAGAAAGAGAGGAATCTGTCACCGGACTCCATCATATGACAGGTCCGGCGCCATAGGCTTCCATTCTAGAAAATGCAAGATGGCACTGGATCCGTCGCTGTCCGTTTTTACAATGGACCCAAAAAATGTTACTATGTACGTTTTCTCCGGCTGCTGGAAAACAAATTTTCAACGGATCCAGCGAAAAATGGATGAAATGTGAGGCCATCCGTCTCTAATACAAGTCTACTTTTGCAACTTTTGCAGTCTCCGTTTTTTTCAAAATTCGCCGGATTGTGCCTGATGGCAAAAAACTGATGGGTGAAAGCAGCCTTAGTGGAACTATCTCCAGGAAAGATCCGGGGTCTATGACCAGGACAGGAGCAGCTATATTAGTGTTTCCGCCACCTTTTCCTATGGAAGCTGGACAAGGGGATTGCAAGGAGCTGGTGATGTAGAAAGGACAGACGGGACAAATGTCCACAGATGCAGCTGGGATTACTGAGAGAAAGGAAGGAAAGGTCAAAGGAGTATTGAAGTTCCCCTGTAAGCTTGGAACCCTGAAACCAGAATGGCAGAAACCATAAGGCTATGTGCCCACGTTGTGGATTTTGATGCGGATCCACAGCATTTTTTGACGGAATTGCATCAAATCTGTAGTGCACAAGCAATGTTAATCTATGTGAAATTGACAATGGTGTTCACATGCTGCAGAAAAAAACATGCGGAATCGCAGCGTTTTTTTGCAGCATGTCAATTCTTTTTGTGGATCTGCAGCGTTTCTGCACCCATTGACTTCCATTGTGTCAGGCCAATCCCCAGCAAAACTGCAGGTTTAAAAAAGATCTGCAGATTTGCTGTGGATGTGCCTGCGAGAAACGCTGCAGATCAGGAGGGGGAAGAGTGTGTGGGTGGATACTGTGTGTGTGGGCGGATACTGTGTGTGTGGAAGATGTGCGGGGCAGTGTGCCGGTGTTTGTGTATATCTGTGTGTGTGTGTGCGGGGCTGTATGTGTGTGTGTGCGGGGCTGTGTATGTGTGTGGTCTGTGTGTAGGCAGGCATCGTCCGATGGGACTACTAGTCCCATCCGGCTATGCCTTTTACAGTGACTGCTAGCTAGATGATGGGACAGTAGTAGTCCCATCATCCGGCTACTGTGTTCAAGTGTAAAAACAAAACACATACACATATATAGACATACAGTACATACAGTACATACAACACACAGTACATACTCAGCAATGACCTAGTCCCCGAAGCCCTCGATCACCTGTAAAAAAAATTAAAATAAAAAACCAACAGTATACTCCCTGATCCAATGTAATCCATTTAATAATGAATGTCCCATGACAATCTCCCGTTGAGAGCTGTCACATCGGCAGAAGCAACCACTCTCCAGGGGCTCCGGGATAAAATGATGGAAAGTCGCTGTGAGTGCACAGTTTATACTGTCACTTGTGGCACAGCTGAGTGGGAAAATTCTCACGCAGCAGTACCATAAAGTGAGAGGCCATTGAACCCTCATTGATATCACTGCAGGGGCCATTGTCTCCTGTCAGAGTGTCACTGGAGGCCTATAGAGCGGTCACATCTCCTGACTGATGTGACAGCTCTATAGGGGAGATTGTTGTGGGACACTCGCTATTAAATGGACTGCATCGGACCAGGGAGTATTTGTGTTGGTTTATTATTTTTTCTTTTTTTCCAGAAGATCGATGGCGACGCATGGATTGGCAGAAAAATAAAGATGGCAAAACTGTTTGGTGTTTTATTTCATTAAAATGCTTTATTCTGCATGTGTGTGTGTTTATTTAACCCATTAACAACTATAGAATTAGTAATGGATATGTGTCTTATTGACGCCTCTCCATTACTAAGCCAACTTGATGTCACCTTACAATTCAAAGGTGACAATAACCCCCTATTACCACATATGCCACCACTACAGGACAGTGGGAAGAGAGAGGCTAAGTGCTAAGATGCGACATTTATGGTGTTTGTAGCCGGGGGGAAATATCCATGATCCCTTCCTAGGCTATGAATATCAGCCCGCAGCTATGGAGCTGATCGCTAAGGTCCCGAGTGCCGGCGGCTGTGCTGGGTATTGAGGTGCGAAACTCGTGCGAGTTTCTCGCAAATGTGAGTTCGGCCTAACGCAGATTTTGTATGTGTGTATGCATCTTTATTTAACTCTTTATGTACCATTTTATTATGTTTATTACTAGACATCGGGTTTGGTATTGTCTATCTATAGATATATCTCTATCTATAGATATATCTATCTATTTATAGATAGATATACAGTGCCTTGCGAAAGTATTCGGCCCCCTGGAACTTTTCCACGCTTTCCCACATATCATGCTTCAAACATAAAGATACCAAATGAAAATTTTTGGTGAAGAATCAACAAAAAGTGGAATACAATTGTGAAGTTGAACGAAATTTATTGGTTATTTTAAATTTTTGTGGAAATTAAAAAACTGAAAAGTGGGGCGTGCAATATTATTTGGCACCTTTACTTTCAGTGCAGCAAACTCACTCCAGAAGTTCATTGTGGATCTCTAAATGATCCAATGCTGTCCTAAATGCCTAATGATGATAAATATAATCCACCTGTGTGTAATCAAGTCTCCGTATAAATGCACCTGCTCTGTGATAGTCTCAGGGTTCTGTTTGAAGCACAGAGAGCATCATGAAGACCAAGGAACACAACAGGCAGGTCCGTGACACTGTTGTGGAGAAGTTTAAAGCCGGATTTGGATACAAAATGATTTCCAAAACTTTAAACATCCCAAGGAGCACTGTGCAAGCAATCATATTGAAATGGAAGGAGCATCATACCACTGCAAATCTACCAAGACCCGGCCGTCCATCTAAACTTTCATCTCAAACAAGAAGACTGATCAGAGATGCAGCCAAGAGGCCCATGATCACTCTGGATGAACTGCAGAGATCTACAGCTGAGGTGGGACAGTCTGTCCATAGGACAACAATCAGTCGTACACTGCACAAATCTGGCCTTTATGGAAGAGTGACAAGACAAAAGCCATTTCTCAAAGATATCCATCAAAAGTGTTGTTTAAAGTTTGCAACAAGCCACCTGGGAGACACACCAAACATGTGGAAGAAGGTGCTCTGGTCAGATGAAACCAAAATCGAACTTTTTGGCAACAATGCCAAACGATATGCTTGGCATAAAGGCAACACAGCTCATTACCCTGAGCACACTATCACCACTGTCAAACATGGTGGGGGCAGCATCTTGGCCTGCTTTTCTTCAGCAGGAACAGGGAAGATGGTTAAAATTGATGGGAAGATGGATGGAGCCAAATACAGGACTAGTCTATAGTCATAGTCATCCATCAAAATACATTGTTTTGCAAAGAAGTAAAAACAACCAAGAGAATATCCATATATTTTATCCATGTATAGGGCTGAGGATAGAACTCCATAACGGTGCGAACATCCCGCATTAGCTGGGGTTGATGACCCACCGCATAAATAGGGGGAGACACACACCTCGTGAAAAGCATGTATCTCGACCCCAATTACCAGGCTCATAATACCTCTTATGCCCATACATGTCATGGAAAAACATCAAAAGGATATAATCTCAAAGAGAATTTTATTAGAGCCATTTTTATAGTGATCCTAATACAATCAAATCATACATTTAAACAATCCACAGCCTGCCGCAAATCTGTAGATTCTATAGAGATATCTATAGATAAATGGATAGACAGATAGATCAATAGATAGATAGATAGACCTATCTATCTATCTATCTATCTATCTATCTATCTATCTATCTATCTATCTATCTTTCTTTCTGTGTGTAAACATTATTATTCAATGGAGTATGTAAATGAAGAGGTTGGACAAGAAATAACATCACAATTCTTTTTTTTTTGTTCAATAATAGATCTTTATTTAGCTTTCAAAAATGCATACAAATCCACATGAAAAAAACGCATGAAAATCTGCATCAAATCCGCATCAAAAACGCATCAAATCCATGCGGATTTTCACCTGCGTTTTCTGGCAAGAGATACAGATTCTGTGCAGAAAATTCTGCAGGCAAGCTAAGGTTATGTGCACACGTTGCGGATTGTATGCGTTTTTACCGTGAAAATGCATACACAACAAAACCCATTGAATTCAATGGGATTAATGAGGAAAATACACAGCATGCCCATTCTTTGTGTGGAGTCGCACACATAGGAATGCATTGATCCGCTTACTTTGCCCACCATGCGCAAAGTAAGCGGATCATGTGCGGATGTAAGGCTACTTTCACACTAGCGTTTTTTTAAATTCGTCACAATGCGTCGTTTTGCAGAAAAAAACGCATCCTGCAAAAGTACTTGCAGGATGCGTTTTTTCCCCGTAGACTTCTATTGACGACGCATTTGCGACGGATTGGCACACTTCGCATCCATCTTGCGACGGATGCGTCGTGCTTTGGCGGACCGTCGGGAGAAAAAAACCCTACATGTAACGTTTTTTTCTCCCGACGGACCGCTTTTTCCGACCTCGCATGCGCGGCCGGAACTCCGCCCCCACCTCCCCGCACCTTACAATGGGGCAGCGGATGCGCCGGAAAAATGCATCTGCTGCACCCATTGTGCAATGCAGCAACCGCTAGCATCGGAATCTCTCCCCGACGCATTGCGACGGGGAGATTCCGACGCTAGTGTGAAAGAAGCCTTACCCAGGGTGGAGGTGAGGAGACCCTCCTCCAGGCCCTAAAAAAAGAATTCAAATAAAAAATAGTTATATACTCACATTCTGGCGGCCCCTGGATCCAGCCCAGGCCTTAGCTATGCTCCCGGCAGCTCCCGTTCCCAGTGATTCCTTTGCGACAATGACCTGTGATGACATAGCGGTTTCGCGTGATGCTACATCATCTGAGGTCATTGTCGCAAGGCATCGCTGGGAACGGGAGTTGCCGGGAGCATTGCGAGGATCAGGAAGTCTGCGGGGACTGGCGGAAGGTGAGAATATCACGATTTTTTATTTTTTGTATTATTTTTAACATTACATCTTTTTACTATTGAGGCTGCATAGGCAGCATCAATAGCAAAAAGTTGGTCACACTTGTCAAACACTATGTTTGACAAGTGTAACTAACCTGTCAATTATTTTTCCAAGCGATGCTACAGATCGCTTGGAAAATGCTAGCATTCTGCAAGTTAATTATGCTTGCAAAATGTTAGTGTTTAGCGGGAATACGCATGCCAATTCCGCATGCGGGAATACGCATGCCAATTCCGCATGCATATTTCCCACGGCAGGGAGTTGTAGAATTGAGGCGAAAATTTCCGCGGCAATTCCGCAACGTGTGCACATAGCCAAAGTGTTATGTTGCATGTGCAGCTTGAAGGAACTTTATATTTCACCTGTGAGGTACAAGGGTGAGGGGACGCTAAAGATCATCAGCTCCTCCTCACTATGCTCCGCTCTATCGGTCTCAAGAATACTGCTCTCTTTGGTCTCCTCCTAACTCTCTGACAGGTCCTTCACTGTATCTTTTGCTGGCTCCTCTTTCTTTCCTCTTCCCCTCACTGTTGGGGCTCACTTCAAGACCTCCTCCTTTTCTCCTTATACTCTGCCCCTATTAGACAAACCATCAGTAGATTCAGTTTTCAGTGCCATGTATATGCTGATGACACCCAATTATACACATCGTCTCCTGACCGCCCCTCTATTACTACAAAATACCAGTTATTGTCTTTCTGCTGTTTCTAACATCATGTCCTCCCACTATCTAAAACTGAATCTGTCAAAACTGAACTAAAGGTACCTTCACACATAACGATATCGTTAACGATATCGTTGCTTTTTGTGACGTAGCAACGATATCGTTAAGGACATCGTTATGTGTGACAGCGACCAACGATCAGGCCCCTGCTGGGAGATCGTTGGTCGCTGAACAAAGTCCAGAACTTTATTTCGTTGCTGGATCTCCCGTGGACATCGCTGGATCGGCGTGTGTGACACCGATCCAGCGATGTCTTCACTGGTAACCAGGGTAAACATCGGGTTACTAAGCGCAGGGCCGCGCTTAGTAACCCGATGTTTACCCTGGTTACCAGCGTAAAAGTAAAAAAAAAAAAACCACTACATACTTACCTACCGCTGTCTGTCCCCGGCGCTGTGCTCTGCACTCCTCCTGTACTGGCTGTGAGCGTCGGTCAGCCGGAAAGCAGAGCGGTGACGTCACCGCTCTGCTTTCCGGCCGCTGTGCTCACAGCCAGTACAGGAGGAGTGCAGAGAAGCAGAGCGCCGGGGACAGACAGCGGTAGGTAAGTATGTAGTGGTTGTTTTTTTTTTTTACTTTTACGCTGGTAACCAGGGTAAACATCGGGTTACTAAGCGCGGCCCTGCGCTTAGTAACCCGATGTTTACCCTGGTTACCCGGGGACTTCGGGATCGTTGGTCGCTGGAGAGCTGTCTGTGTGACAGCTCTCCAGCGACCAAACAGCGACGCTGCAGCGATCCGGATCGTTGTCGGTATCGCTGCAGCGTCGCTTAATGTGAAGGGGCCTTTAGGCTAATATCCTCAATTATCTGAACTTCCCACGCCCATCTACAAGACTTCTTCCATGCTATGCCAGTTCTCTGAAATGCACAACCCAGGACAATTCGATTAATTCCCAATACCAACAGTTTTAAGTGTGCCCTAAAAATGCATTTCTTTAGACCGGCCTATTGCATCACCTCACTTATCTGACCATCCCCGATTTGCCCTTACAAAATTTTCTTGGAAATCAGGACCCTCGTAGCATCTGTTTACACACTCTCCATGCTGGCTGGTGACTGTACAGGTACTAGGTGGTGACCGTTTCATGCAGCATTATGTGTATTGTGTATTGTTCAACATCTTTATCAATGATTTAGATGAAGGAATTGAGGATACACTGATTAAATTTGCTGATGACACAAAGCTAGGAGGGATAGCTAATACTAGAGAAGAGAGAGAAAGGATTCAAAAAGATATAAATAAACTGGAGCAGTGGGCAGCAACTAACAGAATGGTTTTTAACAAGGAAAAAGGCAAAGTACTACATCTGGGCAATAAAAATGAAAAAAGCATATACAGAATGGGAGGAATAAGGCTAATCAACAGCACATGTGAAAAAGACTTGGGTATACTAATAGATCATAATCTGAACATGAGTCAACAGTGTGATGCAGCAGCAAAAAAGGCAAATGCAATTCTGGGATGTATTAACAGAAGCATACAGTCTAGATCACGCAAAGTCATTATTGCCCTCTACTCCTCTTTGGTCAGACCTCATCTGGAATACTGTGTCCAGTTTTGGGCACCACATTTTAAAAAGACATCAACAAACTGGAGCAAGTTCAGAGAAGAGTGACCAGAAGGGTGACCGGTCTGCAAACCATATCCTATGAGGAACAGTTACAGGATTTGGGAATGTTTAGCTTGCAAAAAAAGACTGAGAGGAGACTTAATAGTTGTCTACAAATATCTCAAGGGCCCTCACATTGTAGAAGGTTTTGTGTGGTACTGCAGATCAACCTATTCCCTTCTATGAAGCAGAGATGCAATACTGAAGATAAACTGTGGACAATTAAGGCACTGTTTCTGAAACCAGATTTGGTTTTCTAATGCTTGATAACTGCTTTAAAGGAAACCTGTCATGTAAAAAAACACTATAAGGCTGCCGTTACACTATCAGTATTTGGTCAGTATTTTACATCAGTATTTGTAAGCCAAAACCAGGAGTGGAACAAATAGAGGAAAAGTATAATAGAAACATATGCACCACTTCCAGGGTCGGACTGGGGCAACGGGACACCGGACAATCCTCCGGTGGGCCCCGCCCCCAGCTCCTGCCTCCTTCATTTGTGCCTGCCCTGCATCATGCTCATAGTGTAAACCCAGCCGGCACCGCATTGTATAGACGGCACCGCAGCAGCTGTGTGCAGAGTGCCGACCCTCAATACAGCCAGCAGTCAGAGGAACAGCTGACTGTGAGGCTGAGAGCAGACAGCACACAGCTCACCCGCAGTCACCTGTTTCCTGTGCTCTGTCCTCTGCTCCTCTTCCACAAAGCCCTGGGCAGCAGTGTAAACGCTGATTGGCTGCAATTCAGCCAATCAGCGTTAGTTTTCTTTGTGTGAGCTCACAGCACAGCTCAGGCAAGGAGCTGTGCTGTGATTGGTCAGCTGTCCTGCCCAAGCAGCAGTGGAGCAGAGGGAGTCTGATGGCTGCAGTCAGTGTGACTGTAAGTAAATAGCTATATGATGCCGGCAGCCTGAGTAGATCTCCGGCCACAGAGGCAGTTAGGGGAGGGGGCCCCATGCATCCTATAGGTGACACTCCTGTGTGGTGTAGTATATAGAGAATCTGTCAGCTCTCCTGTGTGGTGTAGTATATAGAGAATCTGTCAGCTCTCCTGTGTGGTGTAGTATATAGAGGATCTGTCAGCTCTCCTGTGTGGTGTAGAATATAGAGGATCTGTCAGCTCTCCTGTGTGGTGTAGTATATAGAGGATCTGTCAGCACTCGTGTGTGGTGTAGAATATAGAGGATCTGTCAGCTCTCCCGTGTGGTGTAGTATATAGAGGATCTATCCTGTGTGGTGTAGTATATAGAGGATCTGTCAGCTCTCCCGTGTGGTGTAGTATATAGAGGATCTGTCAGCTCTCCCGTGTGGTGTAGTATATAGAGGATCTGTCAGCTCTCCCGTGTGGTGTAGTATATAGAGAATCTGTCAGCTCTCCCGTGTGGTGTAGTATATAGAGGATCTGTCAGCTCTCCTGTGTGGTGTAGTATATAGAGGATCTGTCAGCTCTCCCGTGTGGTGTAGTATATAGAGGATCTGTCAGCTCTCCCGTGTGGTGTAGTATATAGAGGATCTGTCAGCTCTCCCGTGTGGTGTAGTATATAGAGAATCTGTCAGCTCTCCCGTGTGGTGTAGTATATAGAGGATCTGTCAGCTCTCCTGTGTGGTGTAGTATATAGAGGATCTGTCAGCTCTCCCGTGTGGTGTAGTATATAGAGGATCTGTCAGCTCTCCCGTGTGGTGTAGTATATAGAGGATCTGTCAGCTCTCCTGTGTGGTGTAGTATATAGAGGATCTGTCAGCTCTCCCGTGTGGTGTAGTATATAGAGGATCTATCCTGTGTGGTGTAGTATATAGAGGATCTGTCAGCTCTCCCGTGTGGTGTAGTATATAGAGGATCTGTCAGCTCTCCCGTGTGGTGTAGTATATAGAGGATCTATCCTGTGTGGTGTAGTATTTAGAGGATCTGTCAGCTCTCCTGTGTGGTGTAGTATATAGAGGATCTGTCAGCTCTCCCGTGTGGTGTAGTATATAGAGGATCTGTCAGCTCTCCCGTGTGGTGTAGTATATAGAGAATCTGTCAGCTCTCCCGTGTGGTGTAGTATATAGAGGATCTGTCAGCTCTCCTGTGTGGTGTAGTATATAGAGGATCTGTCAGCACTCGTGTGTGGTGTAGTATATAGAGGATCTGTCAGCTCTCCTGTGTGGTGTAGTATATAGAGGATCTGTCAGCTCTCCCGTGTGGTGTAGTATATAGAGGATCTGTCAGCTCTCCTGTGTGGTGTAGTATATAGAGGATCTGTCAGCTCTCCCGTGTGGTGTAGTATATATAGGATCTATCCTGTGTGGTGTAGTATATAGAGGATCTGTCAGCTCTCCCGTGTGGTGTAGTATATAGAGGATCTGTCAGCTCTCCCGTGTGGTGTAGTATATAGAGGATCTGTCAGCTCTCCTGTGTGGTGTAGTATATAGAGGATCTGTCAGCTCTCCTGTGTGGTGTAGTATATAGAGGATCTGTCAGCTCTCCCGTGTGGTGTAGTATATAGAAAATCTGTCAGCTCTCCTGTGTGGTGTAGTATATAGAGAATCTGTCAGCTCTCCTGTGTGGTGTAGAATATAGAGGATCTGTCAGCTCTCCTGTGTGGTGTAGTATATAGAGGATCTGTCAGCACTCGTGTGTGGTGTAGTATATAGAGGATCTGTCAGCTCTCCTGTGTGGTGTAGTATATAGAGGATCTGTCAGCTCTCCCGTGTGGTGTAGTATATAGAAAATCTGTCAGCTCTCCTGTGTAGTGTAGAATATAGAGGATCTGTCAGCTCTCCTGTGTGGTGTAGTATATAGAGGATCTGTCAGCTCTCCTGTGTGGTGTAGTATGTAGAGGATCTGTAAGCTCTCCCGTGTGGTGTAGTATATAGAGGATCTGTCAGCCCTCCTGTGTGGTGTAGTATATAGAGGATCTGTCAGCTCTCCCGTGTGGTGTAGTATATAGAGGATCTGTCAGCTCTCCTGTGTGGTGTAGTATATAGAGGATCTGTCAGCTCTCCCGTGTGGTGTAGTATAGAGAGGATCTGTCAGCTCTCCTGTGTGGTGTAGTATAGAGAGGATCTGTCAGCTCTCCTGTATGGTGCAGTATATAGAGGATCTGTCAGCTCTCCTGTGTGGTGTAGTATATAGAGGCTCTGTCAGCTCTCCCGTGTGGTGTAGTATATATAGAGGATCTGTCAGCTCTCCCGTGTGGTGTAGTATATAGAGGACCTGTCAGCTCTCCTGTGTGGTGTAGTATATAGAGGATCTGTCAGCTCTCCCGTGTGGTGTGGTATATAGAGGATTTGTCATCTCTCGTGTGTGGTGTAGTATATAGAGGATCTGTCAGCTCTCCTGTGTGGTGTAGTATATAGAGGATCTGTCAGCTCTCCTGTGTGGTGTAGTATATAGAGGATCTGTCAGCTCTCGTGTGTGGTGTAATATATAGGATCTGTCAGCTCTCCTGTGTGGTGTAATATATAGAGGATCTGTCAGCTCTCCTGTGTGGTGTAATATATAGAGGATCTGTCAGCTCTCCTGTGTGGTGTAATATATAGAGGATCTGTCAGCTCTCCTGTGTGGTGTAATATATAGGATCTGTCAGCTCTCCTGTGTGGTGTAATATATAAAGGATCTGTCAGCTCTCCTGTGTGGTGTAATATATAGAGGATCTGTCAGCTCTCCTGTGTGGTGTAATATATAGAGGATCTGTCAGCTCTCCTGTGTGGTGTAATATATAGGATCTGTCAGCTCTCCTGTGTGGTGTAATATATAGAGGATCTGTCAGCTCTCCTGTGTGGTGTAATATATAGAGGATCTGTCAGCTCTCCTGTGTGGTATAGTATATATAGGATCTATCAGCTCTCCTGTGTGGTATAGTATATAGAGGATCTGTCAGCTCTCCTGTGTGGTGTAGTATATAGAGGATCTGTCAGCTCTCCTGTGTGGTGTAGTATATAGAGGATCTGTCAGCTCTCCTGTGTGGTGTAATATATAGAGGATCTGTCAGCTCTCCTGTGTGGAGTAGTGTATAGAGGATCTGTCAGCTCTCCTGTGTGGTGTAATATATAGAGGATCTGTCAGCTCTCCTGTGTGGTGTAATATATAGAGGATCTGTCAGCTCTCCTGTGTGGTGTAATGTATAGAGGATCTGTCAGCTCTCCTGTGTGGTGTAATATATAGGATCTGTCAGCTCTCCTGTGTGGTGTAGTATATAGAGGATCTGTCAGCTCTCCTGTGTGGTGTAGTATATAGAGGATCTGTCAGCTCTCCTGTGTGGTGTAGTATATAGAGGATCTGTCAGCTCTCCCGTGTGGTGTAGTATATAGAGGATCTGTCAGCTCTCCCGTGTGGTGTAGTATATAGAGGATCTGTCAGCTCTCCTGTGTGGTATAGTATATAGAGGATCTGTCAGCTCTCCTGTGTGGTGTAGTATATAGAGGATCTGTCAGCTCTCCTGTGTGGTATAGTATATAGAGGATCTGTCAGCTCTCCTGTGTGGTATAGTATATAGAGGATCTGTCAGCTCTCCTGTGTGGTGTAGTATATAAAGGATCTGTCAGCTCTCCCGTGTGGTGTAGTATATAGAGGATCTGTCAGCTCTCGTGTGTGGTGTGGTATATAGAGGATCTATCAGCTCTCCCGTGTGGTGTAGTATATAGAGGATCTGTCAGCTCTCCCGTGTGGTGTAGTATATAGAGGATCTGTCAGCTCTCCTGTGTGGTGTAATATATAGAGGATCTGTCAGCTCTCCTGTGTGGTATAGTATATAGAGGATCTGTCAGCTCTCCTGTGTGGTATGGTATATAGAGGATCTGTCAGCTCTCCTGTGTGGTGTAGTATATATAGAGGATCTGTCAGCTCTCCCGTGTGGTGTAGTATATATAGGATCTGTCAGTTCTCCTGTGTGGTGTAGTATATATAGAGGATCTGTCAGCTCTCCCGTGTGGTGTAGTATATAGAGGATCTGTCAGCTCTCCCGTGTGGTGTAGTATATATAGGATCTGTCAGCTCTCCCGTGTGGTGTAGTATATAGAGGATCTGTCAGCTCTCCTGTGTGGTATAGTATATAGAGGATCTGTCAGCTCTCCTGTGTGGTATGGTATATAGAGGATCTGTCAGCTCTCCTGTGTGGTGTAGTATATATAGAGGATCTGTCAGCTCTCCCGTGTGGTGTAGTATATATAGGATCTGTCAGTTCTCCTGTGTGGTGTAGTATATAGAGGATCTGTCAGCTCTCCTGTGTGGTGTGGTATATAGAGGATCTGTCAGCTCTCCCGTGTGGTGTAGTATATAGAGGATCTGTCAGCTCTCCCGTGTGGTGTAGTATATATAGGATCTGTCAGTTCTCCTGTGTGGTGTAGTATATAGAGGATCTGTCAGCTCTCCTGTGTGGTGTGGTATATAGAGGATCTATCAGCTCTCCCGTGTGGTGTAGTATATAGAGGATCTGTCAGCTCTCCTGTGTGGTGTAGTATATAGAGGATCTGTCAGCTCTCCTGTGTGGTGTGGTATATAGAGGATCTGTCAGCTCTCCCGTGTGGTGTAGTATATAGAGGATCTATCAGCTCTCCCGTGTGGTGTAGTATATAGAGGATCTGTCAGCTCTCCTGTGTGGTGTAGTATATAGAGGATCTGTCAGCTCTCCTGTGTCGGGTGGTATAAAGGATCTATCCTGTGTGGTATTTTTAAACTGCATGGTGGGCCCCAAGAATGATTTTTCTCTGGTGGGCCCAAGGTACTCCAGTCCGACGCTGACCACTTCTGTATTTATCACCCACTCCTGGTTTTGGCGCCGGAAAAGGTCAGAGAGACACCTGGGTGAGTATAATCTAACTTCTTTTTCTCATCTTTCAGGATACATCGGGGGCTTATCTACAGCATTCCAGAATGCTGTAGATAAGCCCCTGATGCCGGTGGGCTTAGCTCATCTTCGATTTTGGGGGTGACAGGTTCCCTTTAACAAGTTCATCCACGTGTAGTTGTAGGCTGATCTTTCACTCACCTTCCTCATGATCAAAGATATCCCATGAGGTGAGATTTTGCCTGGTGCCACAGATCAGTGTCGATTGACAGTCATTTTGTATTTCTTCTATTTTCTTACTATTGCACCAATAGTTGTCTCCTTCTCACCCAGCGTCTTACTTATTGTTTTAGAGCCCATTCCAGTTTTGTGCGTTCTATGATCTTGTCCCTTACATCCTTATAAAGCTCTTTGGTCTTGCCCATGTTGTAGAGGTTAGAGTCTGACTAATTAATTGGGTCTGTGGACAGGAGTCTTTTATAAAGGTGACTATGTAAGACAGCTGTCTTTAATGCAGGTATCGAGTTGATTAGGTCTGTAGGAGCCAGAACTCTTACTGGTTGGTAAGGGATCAAATACTTATTTCTCACTTCAAAATGCAAATACATTTATATAATTTAGACCAGGGGTCCCCAACTCCAGTCCTCAAGGCCCACCAACAGGTCATGTTTTCAGGATTTCCTTTGCATTGCACAGGTGATGCAATTATTACCTGGGCAAGACTCATGAAAACATGACATGTTGGTGGGCCTTGAGGACTGGAGTTGGGGGCCCCTGATTTAGACAATGTAATTTCCTGAATTTTTTTTTTTTTATATTCTATCTCTCGATGTTAAAATTAACCTACCCTTAAAATTACAGACTGTTCATGTCTTTGTCAGTGGGCAAGCTTACAAAAGCATCAAGGATCATATACTTATTTCCCCCACTGTATATACAGCTCTGGCAAAAATTAAGAGACCACTGCAAAGCGTTCAATTTGTCTGATTTTTCTCTTTATAAGTATATTTTTGAGTAAAATGTAAATTGTTCTTCTAGTCTATAAACGTCTGACAACATGTCTCTGAATTTCCAAGCAATAAATTTTGTATTTTTTTGTGACAAAGAAAAATGGTTAAAAAAACCAGTGCTTTTAGATGTAAAACAATGCAAATAAAACACGTTCATAATCATTTAGAAACAACAATACTAATGTTTTAACTCAGGAAGAGTTCAGAAATCAATATTTTGTGGAATAACCATGTTTTTTAATCACAGCTTTCATGCGTCTTGGCATGATTTCCACCAGTCTTTCACACTGCTTCTGGCGCAAAAATTTAAGCAGTTCTTCTTTCTTTGATGGCTTGTGACTATCCATCATCCTCCTGATTACATTCCAGAGGTTTTAAATGGGGTTCATGTCTGGAGATTGGGCTGCCCATGACAGGGTTTTGATGTGGTGGTCTTTTAATTTTTGCCAGAGCTTTATATATATATATATATATACATACAGTATATATACAGTGGGTACGGAAAGTATTCAGACCTCTTTAAATTTTTCACTCTTTGTTTCATAGCAGCCATTTGCTAAATTCTAAAAAGTTCATTTTTTTTTTTCATTAATGTACACTCTGTACCCCATCTTGACTGAAAAAAACTAGAAATGTTGTCATTTTTGCAAATTTATTAAGAAAAAAAAACTGAAATATCACATGGTCATAATTATTCAGACCCTGTTTTTTTCAGTCAAGATAGGGTGCAGAGTGTACATTAATGTGAAAAAAATGAACTTTTTTGAATTTACCAAATGGCTGCAATGAAAAAAAGAGTGAAAAATTTAAAAGGGTCTGAATACTTTCCGTACCCACTGTATATGCACATATAAATTGCTCAAAAAAATAAAGGGAACACTAAAATACCACATCCTAGATATCACTGAATGAAATATTTCAGTTGCAAATCTTTATTCATTACATAGTGGAATGTGTTGAGAACAATAAAACATAAAAATGATCAATGTAAATCAAAATTAATATCCCACGGAGGTCTGGAGTTGGAATGATGCTCAAAATCAAAGTGGAAAATCAAATTACAGGCTGGTCCATCTTCAGTGGAAATGCCTCAAAACAAGGAAATAATGCTCAGTAGTGTCTGTGGCCTCCACGTGCCTGTATGACCTCCCTAACACGCCTGGGCATGCTCCTGATGAGGCAGCAGATTGTCTCCTGAGGGATCTCCTTCCAGACCTGGACTAAGGCATCCGCCAACTCCTGGACAGTCTGTGTTGCAACATGACGTTGGTGGATGGTGCGAGACATGATGTCCCAGATGTGGTCAATCGGATTCAAGTCTGGGGAACGGGTGGGCCAGTCCATAGCTTCAATGTCTTCATCGTGCAAGAACTGCTGACACACTCCAGCCACATGAGGTCTGGCATTGTCCTGCATTAGGAGGAACCCAGGGCCAATCGCACCAGCATATGGTCTCACAAGGGGTCTGAGGATCTCATCTCGGTACCTAATGGCAGTCAGCCTACCTCCGGCGAATACATGGAGGGCTGTGCGGCCTTCCAAAGAAATGCCACCCCACACCATTACTGACCCACTGCCAAATCGGTCATGCTGAAGGATGTTGCAGGCAGCAGATCGCTCTCCACGGCGTCTCCAGACTCTGTCACATCTGTCACATGTGCACAGTGTGAACCTGCTTTCATCTGTGAAGAGCACAGGGCGCCAGTGGTGAATTTGCCAATCCTGGTGTTCTGTGGCAAATGCCAAGCATCCTGCACAGTGTTGGGCTGTGAGCACAACCCCCTTCTTTCAACGTCGGGCACTCAGGCCATCCTCATGGAGTCGGATTCTAACCTTTTGTGCAGACACATGCACATTTGTGGCCTGCTGGAGGTCATTTTGCAGGGCTCTCGCAGTGCTCCCTCGTTCCTCCTTGCATAAAGGCTGAGGTAGTGGTCCTGCTGCTGTGTTGTTGCCCTCCTACGGCTCCCTCCACATCTTCTGGTGTACTGGCCTATCTCCTCGTAGTGCCTCCAGCCTCTGGACACTGACAGACACAGCAAACCTTCTTGCCACAGCTCGCATTGATGTGTCATCCTGGATGAGCTGCACTACCTGAGCCACTTGTGTGGGTTGTAGAGTCTGTCTCAAGCTACCATGAGTGTGAAAGCACAACCAACATTCAAAAGTGACCAAAATATCAGCCAGAAAGCATTAGTATTGAGATGTGGTCTGTGGTCCCCACCTGCAGAACCACTCCTTTTTTTAGTGTGTCTTGATAATTGCCAATAATTTCCATCTGTTGTCTATTCCATTTGCACAACAGCATGTGAAATTAATTGTGATACAGTGTTGCTTCCTAAGTGGACAGTTTAATTTCACAGAGTTTGATTTACTCGGAGTTATATTCTGTTGTTTAACCCCTTCATGACCTTGGGATTTTCCATTTTTCCGTGTTCGTTTTTCACTTCTCTCCTTCCCAGAGCTATAACTTTTTTATTTTTCCGTCAATTTGGCCATGTGAGGGATTACTTTTTGCGGGACGAGTTGTACTTTTGAACGACATCATTGGTTTTAGCATGTCATGTACTAGAAAACGGGAAAAAAATTCCAAGTGCGGTGAAATTGCAATCCCACACTTGTTTTTTGTTTGGCTTTTTTGCTAGGTTCACTAAATGCTAAAACTGACCTGACATTATGATTCTCCAGGTCAGTACGAGTTCATAGACACCTAACATGACTAGGTTATTTTTTACGTAAGTGGTGAAAAAAAATTCTAAACTTTGCTAAAAAAAAAATTGCGCCATTTTCCGATACTTGTAGTGTCTCCATTTTTCATGATCTGGGGTCGGCTGAGGGCTTATTTTTTGCATGCCGAGATGACGTTTTTAATGATAGCATTTTGGTGCAGATACGTTCTTTTGATCGCCCGTTATTGCATTTTAATGCAATGTTGCGGCGACCAAAAAAACGTAATTCTGGCGTTTTGCATTTTTTTCTCGCTACGCCGTTTAGTGATCAGGTTAATGCTTTTTTATTTGATAGATCGGGCGATTCTGAGCGCGGCGATACCAAATATGTGTAGATTTGATTTTTTTTTAATTCATTTATTTTGATTGGGGCGAAAGGGGGGTGATTTAAACTTTTATATTTTTTTTTATTTTTTTCACATTTTTTTTAACTTTTTTTTTTTACTTTTGCCATGCTTCAATAGCCTCCATGGGAGGCTAGAAGCTGGCATAGCACGATCGGCTCTGCTACATAGCAGCGATCTGCTGATCGCTGCTATGTAGCTGAAAATCAGGTGTGCTGTGAGCGCCGACCACAAGGTGGCGCTCACAGCTGCCAGGGATCAGTAACCATAGAGGTCTCAAGGACCTCTATGGTTACTATTCTGAAGCATCGCCGACCTCCGATCATGTGACGGGGGTCGGCGATGCGATCATTTCCGGCTGCCCGGCCAGAAGTGGTAGTTAAATGCCGCTGTCTGCGTTTGACAGCGGCATTTAACTAGTTAATAGGTGCGGGCAGATCGCGATTCTGCCCGCGCCTATTATGGGCACATGTCAGCTGTTCAAAACAGCTGACATGTCCCGGCTTTGATGCGGGCTCACAACCGGAGCCCTGCATCAAAGCAGGGGATCTGACCTCGGACGTACTATCCCGTCCGAGGTCAGAAAGGGGTTAAGTGTTCCCTTTATTTTTTGAGCAGTGTATATAAATACAAATCTTGAAGAATATTTCCTTGGAAAGATATGTGCGAATGACATAGAGAATTGCTCTATGTAAACGCTCATGTTAAAATCACATTGCAATCGGATCGCATTCACATGTAAATCGGATGTAAATCGGATGCTAGCTGTTCAAAATCAGATTGTACTTGCATGAAAATCACATGACACTTGTCCCACTTTTCTGGACTGAAATCAGACTGATTTTTTTCACGGTGATGGGTATGAGCCAAGTGCTGAGCTCATTGTATAGGAGACTGGCCACCGCTGATATACTGCAGTGGTGACAGGTATCCTAGCTAAAGAATGGAGCTTGAGAATGGAGAAGATTTTTAATAACAAGTAAATTGCCCCACCACTGGCCTTCTACTTCCAGGTAACTTTTGCCCAAAAAGTGGAATAGGGAAAACAAAGATAATTTGCAAAATGGAAATAATACAAAATTATTTTTATTTTTTTGCTACTATTGAAAAGGAGGATTAAGCAGTGGAAAAAGTTTTATGCCCAGGAGGATAATACCATCAGGTCCTACATCTGATATGTGGCACAGTCTAATATTCCACTGTAGTGATTGTGCGGCAGCCTGCTAGTATGTCAGATACAGGGAACTTTCATATATCACTCTCATAGACACATTATTCATTTTCCTCATCTCCTCACTAAAGAAAATAGGCCTTGGGTTATTTACACTGAGGCTTCTAGTTACTGAAGACAGACAACTTCATATTTGAACTAGTCATAGGGATTCCTATCATCATATAACGCTCACAGGGGAGCCGGTCCATCAGCCGCTGCTCTATTTTTTGCTGCGGTTAACAAGAGATTCCTGATCAAAACATTGACTTTAGAGAAATTCATGAAGTGTTCCAAAAAGTTAAACCTCAGCAATATAGTTCTTGGATCACATTCAAAAACACTAAAACGTTAGCAGCGAAGTGATCTTCAAGTAAAACTGTGGTCGTTTGTTTTTGATTATTTACTTTATTTCAGTAATAAGTTAATCCTCTTTATGTCATAGGGAAAACGGGGAAAAATATTACAAATCTGAGAAAGTGATAGAAAATACAAGTTGTCTTCCGCTGGTATTTCTAATAATAGTTCCTTTGTTATACCTAAGGCTAGAAAAATTGGGTTAAGATAAACATAGTTACGATGAATGCATTGCAATGGATGTCATCCTTATTTAACTCCTTAGTGACAATTTGGAACTTAATGACCAAACCAATTTTTACAATTGTGACCACTGTCACTTTATGAGGTTATAGCTCTGGAACGCTTCATTGTATCCCACTAATTCTGAGATTGCTTTTTCGTGACATATTGTATTTCATGCTAGTGGTAACATTTCTTCGATATATCTTGCATTTATTTATGAAAAAATTTGATAAAATTTTTTAGAAAATTTAGCAATTTCAAATTTTTTTACTTTTGTACCTTTAAATCAGAGAGTGGTGTAAACAAAATAGTTAATAAAAAACATTTCCCTCATGTCAACTTTAACCCCTTCATGACCCAGCCTATTTTGACCTTAAAGACCTTGACCAGTGTCCCTTTATGAGGTAATAACTCAGGAACGCTTCAACGGATCCTAGCGGTTCTGAGATTGTTTTTTCGTGACATATTGGGCTTCGTGTTAGTGGTAAATTTAGGTCAATAAATTCTGCGTTTATTTGTGATAAAAACGGAAATTTAGCGAAAATTTTGAATATTTCGTAATTTTCACATTTTGAATTTTTATTCTGTTAAACTAGAGAGTTATGTGACACAAAATAGTTAATAAATAACATTTCCCACATGTATAATTTACATCAGCACAATTTTGGAAACAAAATTTTTTTTTGCTAGGAAGTTATAAGGGTTAAAATTTGACCAGCGATTTCTCATTTTTACAACGAAATTTACAAAACCATTTTTTTAGGGACCACCTCACATTTGAAGTCAGTTTGAGGGGTCTATATGGCTGAAAATACCCAAAAGTGACACCATTCTAAAAACTGCACCCCTCAAGGTACTCAAAACCACATTCAAGAAGTTTATTAACCCTTCAGGTGCTTCACAGCAGCAGAAGCAACATGGAAGGAAAAAATGAACATTTAACTTTTTAGTCACAAAAATTATCTTTTAGCAACAATTTTTTTTTCCCAATGGTAAAAGGAGAAACTGAACGACGAAAGTTGTTGTCCAATTTGTCCTGAGTACGCTGATACCTCATATGTGGGGGTAAACCACTGTTTGGGCGCACGGCAGGGCTTGGAAGGGAAGGAGCGCCATTTGACTTTTTGAATAAAAAATTGGCTCCACTCTTTAGCGGACACCATGTCACGTTTGGAGAGCCCCCGTGTGCCTAAAAATTGGAGCTCCCCCACAAGTGACCCCATTTTGGAAACTAGACGCCCCAAGGAACTTATCTAGATGCATAGTGAGCACTTTGAACCCCCAGGTGCTTCACAAATTGATCCGTAAAAATGAAAAAGTACTTTTTTTTCACACAAAAATTCTTTTAGCCTTAATTTTTTCATTTTCACATGGGTAACAGGATAAAATGGATCCTAAAATTTGTTGGGCAATTTCTCCTGAGTACACCAATACCTCACATGTGGGGGTAAACCACTGTTTGGGCACATGGTAAGGCTCGGAAGGGAAGGAGCGCCATTTGACTTTTTGAATGAAAAATTATCTCCATCGTTAGCGGACACCATGTCGCGTTTGGAGAGACCCTGTGTGCCTAAACATTGACGCTCCCCCACAAGTGACCCTATTTTGGAAACTAGACCCCCCAAGGAACTTATCTAGATGCCTAGTGAGCACTTTAAACCCTCAGGTGCTTCACAAATTGATCTGTAAAAATGAAAAGTACTTTTTTTTCACACAAAAAATTCTTTTCGCCTCAATTTTTTCATTTTCACATGGGCAATAGGATAAAATGGATCATAAAATTTGTTGGGCAATTTCTCCCGAGTACGCCGATACCTCATATGTGGGGGTAAACCACTGTTTGGGCACATGGCAGGGCTCGGAAGGGAAGGCGTGCCATTTGACTTTTTGAATGGAAAATTAGCTCCAATTGTTAGCGGACACCATGTCGCGTTTGGAGAGCCCCTGTGTGCCTAAACATTGGAGATCCACCACAAGTGACCCCATTTTGGAAACTAGACCCCCCAAGGAACTTATCTAGATGCATATTGAGCACTTTAAACCCCCAGGTGCTTCACAGAAGTTTATAACGCAGAGCCATGAAAATAAAAAATAATTCTTCTTTCCTCAAAAATAATTTTTTTAGCCTGGAATTTCCTATTTTGCCAAGGGTAATAGGAGAAATTGGACCCCAAATGTTGTTGTCCAGTTTGTCCTGAGTACGCTGATACCCCATATGTGGGGGTAAACCACTGTTTAGGCGCACGGCAGGGCTCGGAAGGGAAGGCACGCCATTTGGCTTTTTAAATGGAAAATTAGCTCCAATCATTAGCGGACACCATGTCACGTTTGGAGAGCCCCTGTGTGCCTAAACATTGGAGATCCCCCAGAAATGACCCCATTTTGGAAACTAGACCCCCAAAGGAACTAATCTAGATGTGTGGTGAGGACTTTGAACCCCCAAGTGCTTCACAGAAGTTTATAACGCAGAGCCATGAAAATAAAAATAAAAAATTATTTTCTCAAAAATGATATTTTAGCCTGCAATTTTTTATTTTCCCAAGGGTAACAGGAGAAATTTGACCCCAAAAGTTGTTGTCCAGTTTCTCCTGAGTACGCTGATACCCCATATGTGGGGGTAAACCACTGTTTGGGCACATGCCAGGGCTCGGAAGTGAAGTAGTGACGTTTTGAAATGCAGACTTTGATGGAATGCTCTGTGGGCGTCACGTTGCGTTTGCAGAGCCCCTGATGTGGCTTAACAGTAGAAACCCCCCACAAGTGACCCTATTTTGGAAACTAGACCCCGAAAGGAACTTATCTAGATGTGTGGTGAGCACTTTGAACCCCCAAGTGCTTCACAGAAGTTTATAATGCAGAGCCGTGAAAATAATAAATACGTTTTCTTTCCTCAAAAATAATTATTTAGCCCAGAATTTTTTAATTTTCCCAAGGGTAACAGGAGAAATTTGACCCCAATATTTGTTGTCCAGTTTCTCCTGAGTACGGTGATACCCCGTATGTGGGGGTAAACTACTGTTTGGGCACATGCCGGGGCTCGGAATTGAAGTAGTGACGTTTTGAAATGCAGACTTTGATGGAATGCTCTGCGGGCATCACGTTGCGTTTGCAGAGCCCCTGATGTGGCTAAACAGTAGAAACCCCCCACAAGTGACCCCATTTTGGAAACTAGACCCCGAAAGGAACTTATCTAGATGTGTGGTGAGCACTTTGAACCCCCAAGTGCTTCACAGAAGTTTATAATGCAGAGCCGTGAAAATAATATATACGTTTTCTTTCCTCAAAAATAATTATTTAGCCCAGAATTTTTTATTTTCCCAAGGGTTACAGGAGAAATTTGACCCCAATATTTGTTGTCCAGTTTCTCCTGAGTACGGTGATACCCCATATGTGGGGGTAAACTACTGTTTGGGCACATGCCGGGGCTCGGAATTGAAGTAGTGACGTTTTGAAATGCAGACTTTGATGGAATGCTCTGTGGGCGTCACGTTGCGTTTGCAGAGCCCCTGATGTGGCTTAACAGTAGAAACCCCCCACAAGTGACCCCATTTTGGAAACTAGACCCCGAAAGGAACTTATCTAGATGTGTGGTGAGCACTTTGAACCCCCAAGTGCTTCACAGAAGTTTATAATGCAGAGCCGTGAAAATAATATATACGTTTTCTTTCCTCAAAAATAATTATTTAGCCCAGAATTTTTTATTTTCCCAAGGGTTACAGGAGAAATTGGACCCCAAAAGTTGTTGTCCAGTTTCTCCTGAGTACGCTGATACCCCATGTGTGGAGGTAAACCACTGTTTGGGCACACGTCGGGGCTCAGAAGGGAAGTAGTGACTTTTGAAATGCAGAATTTGATGGAATGGTCTGCGGGCGTCACGTTGCGTTTGCAGAGCCCCTGGTGTTACCAAACAGTAGAAACCCCCCACAAGTGACCCCATTTTAGAAACTAGACCCCCCAAGGAACTTATCTAGATATGTGGTGAGCACTTTGAACCCCCAAGTGCTTCACAGACGTTTACAACGCAGAGCCGTGAAAATAAAAAATCATTTTTCTTTCCTCAAAAATGATGTTTTAGCAAGCATTTTTTATTTTCACAAGGGTAACAGGATAAATTGGACCCCAGTAATTGTTGTGCAGTTTATCCTGAGTATGCTGGTACCCCATATGTGGGGGTAAACCACTGTTTGGGCACACGTCGGGGCTCAGAAGGGAAGTAGTGACTTTTGAAATGCAGAATTTGATGGAATGGTCTGCGGGCGTCACGTTGCGTTTGCAGAGCCCCTGGTGTTACCAAACAGTAGAAACCCCCCACAAGTGACCCCATTTTAGAAACTAGACCCCCCAAAGAACTTATCTAGATATGTGGTGAGCACTTTGAACCCCCAAGTGCTTCACAGACGTTTACAACGCAGAGCCGTGAAAATAAAAAATCATTTTTCTTTCCTCAAAAATGATGTTTTAGCAAGTATTTTTTATTTTCACAAGGGTAACAGGATAAATTGGACCCCAGTAATTGTTGCGCAGTTTATCCTGAGTATGCTGGTACCCCATATGTGGGGGTAAACCACTGTTTGGGCACACGTCGGGGCTCAGAAGGGAAGTAGTGACTTTTGAAATGCAGAATTTGATGGAATGGTCTGCGGGCGTCACGTTGCGTTTGCAGAGCCCCTGGTGTTACCAAACAGTAGAAACCCCCCACAAGTGACCCCATTTTAGAAACTAGACCCCCCAAAGAACTTATCTAGATATGTGGTGAGCACTTTGAACCCCCAAGTGCTTCACAGACGTTTACAACGCAGAGCCGTGAAAATAAAAAATCATTTTTCTTTCCTCAAAAATGATGTTTTAGCAAGCATTTTTTATTTTCACAAGGGTAACAGGATAAATTGGACCCCAGTAATTGTTGCGCAGTTTATCCTGAGTATGCTGGTACCCCATATGTGGGGGTAAACCACTGTTTGGGCACACGTCGTGGCTCGGAAGGGCGGGAGCACCATTTGACTTTTTGAATACGAGATTGGCTGGAATCAATGGTGGCGCCATGTTGCGTTTGGAGACCCCTGATGTGCCTAAACAGTGGAAACCCCTCAATTCTAACTCCAACACTAACCCCCTCACACCCCTAACCCTAATCCCAACTGTAGCCATAACCCTAATCACAACCCTAACTACAACCCTAACCACAACCCTAACCCTAAGGCTATGTGCCCATGTTGTGGATTCGTGTGAGATTTTTCAGCATCATTTTTGAAAAATCCGCGGGTAAAAGGCACTGCGTTTTACCGGCGGATTTTCCGCGGATTTCCAGTGTTTTTTGTGCGGATTTCACCTGCGGATTCCTATTGAGGAACAGGTGTAAAACGCTGCGGAATCCGCACAAAGAATTGACATGCTGCGAAAAATACAACGCAGCGTTTCAGCGCGGTATTTTCCGCACCATGGGCACAGCGGATTTGGTTTTCCATAGGTTTACATGGTACTGTAAACCTGATGGAACACTGCTGCGAATCCGCAGCGGCCAATCCGCAGTGTGGGCATATAGCCTAATTCTAAAGGTATGTGCACACGCTGCGGAAAACACTGCGGATCCGCAGCAGTTTCCCATGAGTTTACAGTTCAATGCAAACCCATGGGAAACAAAAATCGCTGTACACATGCTGCAGAAAAACTGCACGGAAACGCAGCGGTTTACATTCCGCAGCATGTCACTTCTTTGTGCGGATTCCGCAGCGGTTTTACAACTGCTCCAATAGAAAATCGCAGTTGTAAAACTGCAGTGAAATGCGCAGAAAAAACGCGGTAAATCCGCCATAAATACGCAGCGGTTTAGCACTGCGGATTTATCAAATCCGCAGCGGAAAAATCCGCAGAGGACCAGAATACGTGTGCACATACCGAAACCCTAACCCTAGCCCTAACCCTACCCCTAACCCTACCCCTAACCCTACCCCTAACCCTAGCCCTAACCCTAACCCTAGCCCTAACCCTACCCCTAGCCCTAACCCTAACCCTAGCCCTAACCCTACCCCTAACCCTAGCCCTAACCCTACCCCTAACCCTACCCCTAACCCTAGCCCTAACCCTAGCCCTAACCCTACCCCTAACCCTAACCCTAACCCTATTCTAACATTAGTGGAAAAAAAAAAATCTTTATTTTTTTATTGTCCTTACCTATGGGGGTGACAAAGGGGGGGGGGGTCATTTATTATTTTTTATTTTGATCACTGAGATAGATTATATCTCAGTGATCAAAATGCACTTTGGAACGAATCTGCCGGCCGGCAGACTCGGCGGGCGCACTGCGCATGCGCCCGCCATTTTGGAAGATGGCGGCGCCCGGGGAGAAGACGGACGGACCCCGGCAGGATCGGTAAGTATGATGGGGTGGGGGGGAGCACGGGGGGGGGGATCGGAACATGGGGGGTGGATCGGAGCGCGGGAGGGGTGGAACGGAGCACGGAGGGGGTGGAACGGAGCACGGGGGGGTGGTACGGAGCACGGGGGGTGGAACGGAGCACGGGGGGGTGGATCGGAGTGCGGGGGGGTGATTGGAGCATGGGGGGGTGATTGGAGCACGGGGGTGAGCGGACAAGAGCACGGGGGGAGCGGAGCACAGGACGGAGGGGAGCGGGGCAGTGTACCGGGCAGATCGGAGGGCTGGGGGGGCGATCGGTGGGGTGGGGTGGGGGCACATTAGTATTTCCAGCCATGGCCGATGATATTTCAGCATCGGCCATGGCTGGATTGTAATATTTCACCCGTTATAATAGGTGAAATATTACAAATCGCTCTGATTGGCAGTTTCACTTTCAACAGCCAATCAGAGCGATCGTAGCCACGGGGGGGTGAAGCCACCCCCCCTGGGCTAAACTACCACTCCCCCTGTCCCTGCAGATCAGGTGAAATGGGAGTTAACCCTTTCACCCGATCTGCAGGGACGCGATCTTTCCATGACGCCACATAGGCGTCATGGGTCGGATTGGCACCGACTTTCATGACGCCTACGTGGCGTCAAAGGTCGGGAAGGGGTTAAATCAGCACAATTTTGGAAGCATAATTTTTTTTGTTAGGATGTTATAAGGGTTAAAAGTTGACCAGCGATTTCTCATTTTTCCAACAAAATTTACAAAACTATTTTTTTAGCGACCACCTCACATTTGAAATGAGTTTGGGGGGTCAATATACCGTAACTGAAAATACCCAAAAATGACAGCATTTTAAAAACTGCACCCCTCAAGGTGCACAAAACCACATCCAAGAAGTTTATTTATTTATTTATTTATTTTTTTCTTTAAAATGCTTTATTTTTATTACAATTCACTTTTAAAACCACATTCTAAAAATAGACATATTAATTTCACTCGTGATTATAAAGTGCATATGTCGTCCCCAATGACTTGTGTACAAAGTTAGCTTTTTCCTTAAAATAGAAAGATGCAGAAACACTTGGACAAGGCACTGTCTGGTAGAGTTAAACACTAATGATAAGTGAACGTGCTCGGTCGTCAGCCAAGTATCCTAGATGTGCCCGGACAACATGCTCGGGGCCCCTGCATGTTTTATTGCTGTTAGACAGCAGCAAATGCAGGAATTCCCTAACAGACAATCCCTGCATGTGTTGAGGCTGTCCAACAGCCAGTAGACATGCAGCTGCAGGGACTCGAACATACTATAATCCAAGAAGTTTATTAACCCTTCAGGTGCTTCATGAGAACTAAAGCAATGTGGAAGGAATAAATTAACTTTATACCTTTTTCACAAAAAAATTACTTTGGAACCAATTTCTTTTATTTTCACAAGGGTATCAGGAGAAAACGGACCACAAAATTTATTGTACAATTTCTCCCGGCAAATACCCCATATGTGGGGGGAAAGCCACTGTTTGGGCGCATGGCAGGGCTCAGAAGGGAGGAAGCACTGTTTGACTTTTTGAACGCAAAATTGGCTGGAATCGATGGTGGCACCATGTTGCGTTTGGAGACCCCCTGATGTACCTAAACAGTGGAACTCCCCAATTCTAACTCCCAATTCTAACTCCAACCCTAACCCCAACACACCCCTAACCCTAATCCCAACCCTAACCATAACCACAAACCTAACCCTAACACACCCCTAACCCCAATCCCAACCCTAACCGTAATGCCAACCACAACCACAACCCGAACCCTAGCCCAACCCCAACTTTAACCCAACCCTAAATTTAGCCCAACCCTAATTTTAGCCCAACCCTAACTTTGGCCCAACCCTAACCATAGCCCCAACCCTAACCCCAGCCCAACCCTAACTTTATCCCAACTCTAACCCTAATGGAAAAAATGGAAATAAATACATTTTTTAAATTGTATCATTTTTACCTAACAGGGTGATAAAGGGGAATTAGATTTCATATTTTTTTTTATTTTCATCACTGCTATAAGGTCTATCATAGTGATCAAAATGAACCAATAGGCGCATGCACCTGCCATTTTTTTAGCGGAAGACGCCACCGGCCAAGGGACTTCACAGGGGGTTGCAGGGACACCGGAGGTACCAGGGGACCCCATTTCCCTCTCCTCTGATGTGTGATCACATCAGAGGAGAAATTAAATGGGAAATCTGACTTTTTTTTGCGGTCACCGTTATTCCGTTAATAATGGCGATCGTAACACTGGGGTCCGACCCGAATCATGTTCTCTGGGGTCTCAGCTACCCCATTAGTCGAGACCCCAGAGAAATTCTGACGCTGGGGGGAGCTATACACTTACTTCTCAGTGCCATTAAAAAGCGGTGCTGAGGCATAGGTACCCTTAACTGCAGCCGTTAAAAGGCGTATTGGCGGTCTTTGAAGGATTAAAGCCTTATACACATTTCGGATGGTCGAATTTGCCAATATCGGTCTAATGTGCATGAGTCCTTATGATTTAGGTGACAGAGGGGTCAGAGAGTTTGAATATTAAAGGGAATCTGTCACGTCATAAAACACTATTAAGCTGCAGATATGGGGTTAATCTGCAGGTTAATAGCATTCTAATCCTGTCCGGTGCCTGCACTGAAAGCCCCGCTGCCAGCAGGAAATTTACTTTATTCCCTCTGGCAGCATTCAGGTTTCGTTCAGGGGCAGCGCAGACACAGGTTCAGCAACCGCTCTGTGCATAAAGAGTGGTGGCTGTAACTGCGCCCCTGGCAATGACTGACAGCGGCTCAGCATTTGTGGACATGTTTGGTATTGCTGTAATTGCTCTGATGAGCAGAATCATGTTACGAGGTCATTTTTACAGCAAAATCAATTCTCAAAAAGCAATGTCAGAATTGTGTCTTTTTCAAAATTTTCCCCACTTGGATTTTCTTTTCCCGTTTTCCAGTACACTATGTAAAATGAATGGTGTCATTCAAAAATACAACTCATCCATCAAAAACCAAGTCCTCATATGTAGTTAGAAATATAAAAATTATGGCTCCATTCCGTCATACTGTGTAATTATACTTTAGAATACTAAGATTTTTTCTGTCATTCAACAGTAACCGATGTTTACCTATTAGCCTATGACACGTAAAATCATCTACGTCTGCACAAATGACTGAATGTTTAGTAGAAAGTATATAATTTTCTCAATCTATCACTATTAAGAATATGGAAATATAATTTCATGTCACTCATTTGTATCCTTGGTGGCATTGGATTATTAAACCCCCTTCAGTGTGCAGCTGTGACAGGACACCTGGAGCCTGTTCAGTGTGCAGTCTCTCACCAGGTGGGGCCAAGCCTCAAATGCTCTGACAGATTTCACACCTTGACCAGCTCAGAGCAGGACAAAGGCTAGCTTGCAATATAGAATCATGTTGCAGCTGCCAAAGAACATTCTAGAAACATAATTCCATAAGCAATTAAGGAGATACTATATGTCCTAGCCGTACATTGTGTATATTTCTGAGATCCTCATAACATGGCGAATGCCCAGCTGGGTCTCGACCCGTTCTAGTACCCAGGGGTATGGGGATACATAGAACAGCTAGTAGAAACCAGACAGCAAAGCTTTGTTTGGACTTAATGTATAACAAAGGCCCAGCCAGATCAATTGTCTCCAAAACAGCCTCCTTAGGACCATCTATTTAGGAATTATGACCCGTCTTATGTTTTGGAGTTTTTAGCTGCAGAAGAAAGAGAAGGTGATTTAGGTTCAGGCCAGAGAGCAGGAGGGGAGTGACTCAAAGGGGATAAAGGCTAGTGTAAGGCCATGTGGTTGCCCTTTCTGGTATGCTAGCTGGTCACTTTGAAAGTGAGTATTGTGTCCGATAATGAGCCGAGGAGGACCAAGGAGACAGCTGGCAGCCCCTGCCCCTGTGGCCCAGCACACACACACATCTTTTGTGCTACCCCTATCTGTATTTGAATATCAGACCAATGTACAGTATATGTATAACCATCCTGTACTGTATATAGTGTATTGTCTAGTGGGCCCTTAAGGCTATTATATGTATAATTTAACAGCTAGAAGATCGTTGGGTACAGCCGGGACCAGCTGCTTCGAAAGCATCACCAAACCAGGGATTCAAGCTTCAGGAGGCTAATTTGCATATTCCAGGTGCCTTCTGGGAGAAGCGAAGTCTCCCTAAGCTAGAAGATCGTTGGGTACAGCCGGGACCAGCTGCTTCGAAAGCATCACCAAACCAGGGATTCAAGCTTCAGGAGGCTAATTTGCATATTCCAGGTGCCTTCTGGGAGAAGCGAAGTCTCCCTAAGCTAGAAGATCGTTGGGTACAGCCGGGACCAGCTGCTTCAAAAGCATCACCAAACCAGGGATTCAAGCTTCAGGAGGCTAATTTGCATATTCCAGGTGCCTTCTGGGAGAAGCGAAGTCTCCCTAAGCTAGAAGATCGTTGGGTACAGCCGGGACCAGCTGCTTCGAAAGCATCACCAAACCAGGGATTCAAGCTTCAGGAGGCTAATTTGCATATTCCAGGTGCCTTCTGGGAGAAGCGAAGTCTCCCTAAACTAGAAGATCGTTGGGTACAGCCGGGACCAGCTGCTTCGAAAGCATCACCAAACCAGGGATTCAAGCTTCAGGAGGCTAATTTGCATATTCCAGGTGCCTTCTGGGAGAAGCGAAGTCTCCCTAAGCTAGAAGATCGTTGGGTACAGCCGGGACCAGCTGCTTCGAAAGCATCACCAAACCAGGGATTCAAGCTTCAGGAGGCTAATTTGCATATTCCAGGTGCCTTCTGGGAGAAGCGAAGTCTCCCTAAGCTAGAAGATCGTTGGGTACAGCCGGGACCAGCTGCTTCGAAAGCATCACCAAACCAGGGATTCAAGCTTCAGGAGGCTAATTTGCATATTCCAGGTGCCTTCTGGGAGAAGCGAAGTCTCCCTAAGCTAGAAGATCGTTGGGTACAGCCGGGACCAGCTGCTTCGAAAGCATCACCAAACCAGGGATTCAAGCTTCAGGAGGCTAATTTGCATATTCCAGGTGCCTTCTGGGAGAAGCGAAGTCTCCCTAAGCTAGAAGATCGTTGGGTACAGCCGGGACCAGCTGCTTCGAAAGCATCACCAAACCAGGGATTCAAGCTTCAGGAGGCTAATTTGCATATTCCAGGTGCCTTCTGGGAGAAGCGAAGTCTCCCTAAGCTAGAAGATCGTTGGGTACAGCCGGGACCAGCTGCTTCGAAAGCATCACCAAACCGTGCGCCCTACGGCGCGCAAATTTTTGCCTGTAGGACATTATTGCAAGAGAGCTTGGCTGAGTAGATTACACAAGAAGGAAAACACACAGCAAGTCAGCAGGATCTAGGAGCAACATGGCAGATGTGACAACCTACATGGTGAGCTGCAGCATGTGCTACATGTTCACAGATCGACCAGAAGAAGAATCCAATTTCACCTGTCAGAAGTGTAGACTAGTGGCCCTTTTAGAAGAAAAGGTGCGGGGTCTGGAAGAAAGAATAGCAACTTTGAAACTCATCAAAGAGAATGAAGACTTTCTAGACAGAACAGAAGCATCTCTACTGGTCACAGAAGGTGCAAAAAGTGTCAGAGAACCTCCAAAAGCAGATGAGTGGAAGCATGTGACCAAAAGAAGCAAGAAGACCATGGAGAAATCACCAACCACACAACTGAAGAACCGATATCAAATCTTTGTAGAGGATGAAGATGGCACACCTAAGAATGAAGCAATACCAGCAAGCAAAAAAGAAAAGGGCACACAGCAACAAGTGACAGCAAAAAGTACAGCCAAGAAGCAACGAAGAGTGGTGGTGGTGGGAGACTCACTACTGAGAGGCACAGAAGCAGCCATCTGCAGACCGGACATAACTGCAAGAGAAGTATGCTGCCTTCCAGGTGCGATGATCAAGGATGTGACCGATAGGATACCAAAGCTCTTCAGCTCCAAGGACGTCCACCCATTTCTTCTGATACATGTTGGCACCAATGACACGGCAAGGAAGGACCTACCGACAATCTGCAAGGACTTTGAAGAGTTGGGGAAGAAAGTAAAGGAACTGGATGCACAGGTAGTTTTTTCTTCTATCCTTCCAGTAGACGGGCATGGCACCAGGAGATGGAACAGGATCCTTGATGCAAACAACTGGCTAAGACGATGGTGCAGACAACAAGGATTTGGATTCCTGGACCACGGTGTGAATTACTGGTATGATGGACTCCTCGCCAGAGACGGACTACACCTCAACAAACCTGGGAAACACACATTCGCCAGAAGACTCGCTACACTCATCAGGAGGGCGTTAAACTAGAAGAAGAGGGGACGGGAAGAAAAACATTAGACTCGAACAAAGACGACCCAGGAAAACATACTCAGAAGGGAGGTAAGAACATTTCTAAAACAATCCACAGTGAGGAGATTGGAACAAAACAAAATCCTCTAAACTGCATGCTCGCAAACGCCAGAAGCCTGACAAACAAGATGGAAGAACTAGAAGCAGAAATATCTACAGGTAACTTTGACATAGTGGGAATAACCGAGACATGGTTAGATGAAAGCTATGACTGGGCAGTTAACTTACAGGGTTACAGTCTGTTTAGAAAGGATCGTAAAAATCGGAGAGGAGGAGGGGTTTGTCTCTATGTAAAGTCTTGTCTAAAGTCCACTTTAAGGGAGGATATTAGCGAAGGGAATGAGGATGTCGAGTCCATATGGGTTGAAATTCATGGAGGGAAATATGGTAACAAAATTCTCATTGGGGTCTGTTACAAACCCCCATATATAACAGAAAGCATGGAAAGTCTACTTCTAAAGCAGATAGATGAAGCTGCAACCCATAATGAGGTCCTGGTTATGGGGGACTTTAACTACCCGGATATTAACTGGGAAACAGAAACCTGTGAAACCCATAAAGGCAACAGGTTTCTGCTAATAACCAAGAAAAATTATCTTTCACAATTGGTGCAGAATCCAACCAGAGGAGCAGCACTTTTAGACCTAATACTATCTAATAGACCTGACAGAATAACAAATCTGCAGGTGGTTGGGCATTTAGGAAATAGCGACCACAATATTGTGCAGTTTCACCTGTCTTTCACTAGGGGGACATGTCAGGGAGTCACAAAAACATTGAACTTTAGGAAGGCAAAGTTTGAACAGCTTAGAGATGCCCTTAATCTGGTAGACTGGGACAATATCCTCAGAAATAAGAATACAGATAATAAATGGGAAATGTTTAAGAACATCCTAAATAGGCACTGTAAGCTGTTTATACCTTGTGGGAATAAAAGGACTAGAAATAGGAAAAACCCAATGTGGCTAAACAAAGAAGTAAGACAGGCAATTAACAGTAAAAAGAAAGCATTTGCACTACTAAAGCAGGATGGCACCATTGAAGCTCTAAAAAACTATAGGGAGAAAAATACTTTATCTAAAAAACTAATTAAAGCTGCCAAAAAGGAAACAGAGAAGCACATTGCTAAGGAGAGTAAAACTAATCCCAAACTGTTCTTCAACTATATCAATAGTAAAAGAATAAAAACTGAAAATGTAGGCCCCTTAAAAAATAGTGAGGAAAGAATGGTTGTAGATGACGAGGAAAAAGCTAACATATTAAACACCTTCTTCTCCACGGTATTCACGGTGGAAAATGAAATGCTAGGTGAAATCCCAAGAAACAATGAAAACCCTATATTAAGGGTCACCAATCTAACCCAAGAAGAGGTGCGAAACCGGCTAAATAAGATTAAAATAGATAAATCTCCGGGTCCGGATGGCATACACCCACGAGTACTAAGAGAACTAAGTAATGTAATAGATAAACCATTATTTCTTATTTTTAGTGACTCTATAGCGACAGGGTCTGTTCCGCAGGACTGGCGCATAGCAAATGTGGTGCCAATATTCAAAAAGGGCTCTAAAAGTGAACCTGGAAATTATAGGCCAGTAAGTCTAACCTCTATTGTTGGTAAAATATTTGAAGGGTTTCTGAGGGATGTTATTCTGGATTATCTCAATGAGAATAACTGTTTAACTCCATATCAGCATGGGTTTATGAGAAATCGCTCCTGTCAAACCAATCTAATCAGTTTTTATGAAGAGGTAAGCTATAGACTGGACCACGGTGAGTCATTGGACGTGGTATATCTCGATTTTTCCAAAGCGTTTGATACCGTGCCGCACAAGAAGTTGGTACACAAAATGAGAATGCTTGGTCTGGGGGAAAATGTGTGTAAATGGGTTAGTAACTGGCTAAGTGATAGAAAGCAGAGGGTGGTTATAAATGGTATAGTCTCTAACTGGGTCGCTGTGACCAGTGGGGTACCGCAGGGGTCAGTATTGGGACCTGTTCTCTTCAACATATTCATTAATGATCTGGTAGAAGGTTTACACAGTAAAATATCGATATTTGCAGATGATACAAAACTATGTAAAGCAGTTAATACAAGAGAAGATAGTATTCTGCTACAGATGGATCTGGATAAGTTGGAAACTTGGGCTGAAAGGTGGCAGATGAGGTTTAACAATGATAAATGTAAGGTTATACACATGGGAAGAGGGAATCAATATCACCATTACACACTGAACGGGAAACCACTGGGTAAATCTGACAGGGAGAAGGACTTGGGGATCCTAGTTAATGATAAACTTACCTGGAGCAGCCAGTGCCAGGCAGCAGCTGCCAAGGCAAACAGGATCATGGGGTGCATTAAAAGAGGTCTGGATACACATGATGAGAGCATTATACTGCCTCTGTACAAATCCCTAGTTAGACCGCACATGGAGTACTGTGTCCAGTTTTGGGCACCGGTGCTCAGGAAGGATATAATGGAACTAGAGAGAGTACAAAGGAGGGCAACAAAATTAATAAAGGGGATGGGAGAACTACAATACCCAGATAGATTAGCGAAATTAGGATTATTTAGTCTAGAAAAAAGACGACTGAGGGGCGATCTAATAACCATGTATAAGTATATAAGGGGACAATACAAATATCTCGCTGAGGATCTGTTTATACCAAGGAAGGTGACTGGCACAAGGGGGCATTCTTTGCGTCTGGAGGAGAGAAGGTTTTTCCACCAACATAGAAGAGGATTCTTTACTGTTAGGGCAGTGAGAATCTGGAATTGCTTGCCTGAGGAGGTGGTGATGGCGAACTCAGTCGAGGGGTTCAAGAGAGGCCTGGATGTCTTCCTGGAGCAGAACAATATTGTATCATACAATTATTAGGTTCTGTAGAAGGACGTAGATCTGGGTATTTATTATGATGGAATATAGGCTGAACTGGATGGACAAATGTCTTTTTTCGGCCTTACTAACTATGTTACTATGTTACTATGTTACTATGTTACTATGTTAACCTTGGGGTACTCTTTTATCTTTATCCACAAATCCGTTTCTCAGTTTAACTTTCCATGCTACCAGGGCTGGTTTCTGGTCCGATATAATCCCGTTAATGGACCAGGCTTATATCTATCAAGGGACTGGTGGCAGTCAGACCAAGCTGGTAGGGTTCTGTTTCACTGGTGCTAGTGAAAGGGGCATCTCAGCTGGTCAGACTTGTGAGTGAGTGTGGTGCCACCTAAGTGACTGTGTGGGCCACATCCTCTCACTACCCATGCCTCCCTGAGCCTGTGTGGACAGGGGGTGTCTGTGTAAAACTGTTACTTGTCCCCAGGGGCTGCGGAACGTCACGTTGGTGAAAGTGGGGAGAACGCATTACATGATCTGCCTGACGTAATAGTGACATCAGGCGGGTGGTGAGGTGCAAGTTCATCACATGAGGTGGAGGCGATGGGATTCTGCATGATCTCTCAGGTGTCATCCTTCACAATGACTAAAGGGAATAATCCTACAGCACTTCTATTTATCACCTCTGGTCTGCTGTAGAGACAGATTGCATAAAGCTACTTGGAACAAATCCGCCCTTATGTAAGAAGGACAATACTATATTAGTTAAGAGAGATTTATAAAAAAAAAGTGAATTTTCTGTTTTCTGAAATGAGTATAGTCTAGTTACTGCCAACAAAAGCACAGCTAACAGAAAAGAAACATTGTATTCACTGATACACAGCAGCTTCTCCGAAAATATATAGCCTTGGGTACACAATATAACCTAATTACACATAGTCTATGTTTTCATCATCTCTTACAAATTTTATGTTCAAGTTTAATGTGATGTGCTATGAAATTCAAGGAAAATGTATCATGAGCGAAAAAACACAATCAAACTGCCTTCTCGGATTATGGACAACTGCAGGGCTCATACCATAAGACTGTGCACAGCAGAAAAACAGTGCAAATATGTTAATAAAAAAGAAGCTTTAAAAATGCAACTTTTGTATCAATGAAATACTTACCCTTCCCCCAATAAAAGAGATTGTACGTTAGACAGAGGTGTAGCTCGAGGTTTGGTTCGGTGGGGTGGGGTGGGGGGAGCAAACTTCTGAGTGGGACCCTAACCAGGTAACTCTGATTACAACTATGGTGGCATACCCTAATAGTGGATATAGGAAAACCTCAGCAGATGACCGTGCTGTTACTAAAAAAAATCTTTATACAAAGACCAACACTGATATTACCGCCATATGGTAACCATATAGTGGTAGATGCCAGTCCTGCAGAACATATAGATTACAGTACAGTTATTGATGGTGACTTACAGCTGAGGTTCTTTCTGGTGTGGTCGTTCACTTTTCCCGTCTTTCCATCTGGCCCAGACCGACATGACAACTTCTCCCAGAAAGGACTCTGCTACAGAGATTACAACAAAGACACATATGACTTCTCACATTTCAGGCACCAACCCCATCTATCCCCAACCTGCACAAACTCTTTATCCTGCTGCATATATGTCTCTATTACTGCACCTACTGCATGATACTGTGTGCCCTCTAATGTTCCTCCTACTGGAGCCCTGGAGCCCCCTTTCAATGCACTTATAAAGTATGATGTCAACAAAAGTGTCACAGAAACACTGCAAAATACCCCCACAGTGAATTCCTCCACAGTACCTCCACACACACAGTATTATGACCTTACTATTCCGCACCCCTCATCTCCCCAGAAAAGTATGGTGATCCCAACACCGTATGACCCCCAAACAGCCCTCCATGCAATATAATGGGCCTACATACAGTATAATGGCCCCACACATCTCCACACTGTATAATGGCCCCCACACAGCCCTCCTCAGAGTATGATGAACCCCACACAAACCTTCACACTGTATAATAAATGCACCCCATACACCTCCGTACAGTATAATGTACCTCATAATACATACTGTATAACACACTCACCTTAGTCGTTCATATAGTATAATGCACTCCTCATAGTCCTCCATATAGTATAATGCACCCCATAGTCCTCCATACAGTATAATGCACTCTCAATAGTCCATACAGTATAATGCACTCCATAGTCCTCTACATAGTATAATACACCCCATAGTCCATACAGTATAATGCACCCCGTAGTCCATGCAGTATAATGTATCCCATCATTCTCTGTATAGTATAATGCACCCCATAGTCCATACAGTATAATGCACTACATAGTCCTCTGTATAGTATAATGCACCCTATAGTCCTCTGTATAGTATAATGTACCCCATAATCTATACACTAAAATGCATTCCATAGTCCTCTGTGTAGTATAATGCACCCCATAGTCCTCCATACAGTATAATGCACTAAGTCCTCTGTATAGTATAACGGCACTGCAAAGGTCATACAGTAAAATGCACCCCATAGTCCATACAGTAGAATGCACAATATAGTCCTCTGTACAGTATAATGCCCACCATAGTCCTCCATACTGTATAATGCACCCATTGGTCCATACAGTATAATACATGCCATAATCCTCTATATAGTATAATGCACCCCACAGTCCTCCATTCAGTATTCTAGTCACCACAATGTTCTAAAAAAATACAATACTCACCTCTCCTCCTTGTTTCCCTGCTGCTCCTGTATCTGCAGAAAGAGCTCTGAATCTCAGTGTAGTGGGCGCCATGTAGTGATGTCATTGTGCCTGCTACGCTGAGACATCAGATGCCGAGGAGGAATGATGGGGAGGAAGTGTCAGCTGACGCTCCCTCCTTCATAATCGCTTTCAACTGAAGCAGCATCTATGATGTTGAGTTGAAGCATCTAGGATGTAAGTTGAAGTTGCGATGACAAACGGGAGGCCCAATGCTTTTTATTTCATTCTATTATAGCATATTTGTATACATTTTTGGGTGGCCATAGGTTTCCGGCAGCATATACTCCACCCTCCCTAATGAGAACACATGTACAACTGGCCAAATGTGCATGTGCCTTAAAGTGTCAGAAGGATTCGTGTCAGCAATCTGAAAACTGGGCTTATCAAACTGTAAAGCTACCCTCACCAGTGATGCAGAGGCTAGGTGTTAATGAGGCGCAACTGGGGAGGCAACTTTTATGGAAGTGGTCAAATGCTCCAGCAATATTTAGTTTAGAAAAGTAACAGACTTATTTTGTATGTATTGCCTATTATATTGGGTTTGAATGAGAACATTAAGAGATTATTTTTAGTATGGACTTTATGCATCTCCTAAGCATGTTGAGTGAGGCCTGGGCTTTATCTTGGTCTGTCTGATTACAGTCCCAGTAGAAAAAGGTTAAGTAGTCCTAATCTAAAGTGTGGAGTCAGCCTAAACATTACATGTTAAGAGGACACTTCTTTGACAAATGACGGAATTGACACATGACCACTTTTTCGGTAGAAGTTGGTGTAAATACTGTGCACAACAGAGATGCTTTATATATAGTGGACACGGTACCATCCATTTGTCTACTACTGTTTATTCACTTTATGAAAGGATTGTTTAGGCCGAAGCCTCTAATCTTCTACTCGTAGTTTTTCAGCCTCTGGCAGCTGGTTGCCATGTCAACCAGACCTGTGCTGGACTAATGGCTATTTCAGGATGTTATTTACGGCAGCGATTACAGGGGATGCAGGATTTATGATCGCTATCTCTCACAAGTCACATATATAAACACATGTGTACATATATTTCTAAATTCGGTAGAGGAAATGCGGTTTCTTGATTGAATAAAATGCCAGAAATGACCGTGTATAAATCATGTCTGGACGGCACACCTGCACCACTTTATATTTTAAGCCACCCTGTCTAAACGATTTTGTCCATTAAAATAATATATGATATTGCGTGCATGCTTTACCCCTTACTTTTGTGCTGAAACAAAAACTACAATTCCCATGATGCATTGTCTGTAATAAAAGCAATCATAAAGCACACATTCTCACATGGAGCAGGTAAAATTGCCACTCACATGTTATAAAAATGGAAAATATGTCGTCTGTATCGGTGCTAAAGGAGCATCAAATGCCAGAGGTAATGCAAAATAATGATTTTTTTTAATTTTTCTATGCATTTCGAAGTGAAGTCTACTTCTTCAGGTGTCAAAAACCATATGTTTTTGTCTCCTGAAGAAGTGGACTACACTTCGAAACGCAGCATGGATACAGACCAAAACTCTGCATTTTTTATACTTCTTATGAACTGGTGACAGCAACCAAGATGCCAAGGCAACTGCTGGCTACGTTCATTTTTAAGCTTTCCTGCTGATAAGCAGGCTCACTTGTAGTTCCACTCATGCTATACCTCTGATATTAGCAACTTGCTCTAGTACCTGTTAGTTTGCCTAATCTAACATCAATTTTGTAGAGAATAAGTCCCCAAAGAATCTCCTCGTAGCTACCAGGTTCGGGAACCAACAAAGTGTCAAAACTAAGGGTAAGTTCACACAGGACTTTTTTGCTGCGTATTTTTGCTGCTTTTTTGTGTGCTAATTTTCAGCTGCTTTTTACAGTACCAGCAAAGCCTATGAGATTTCAGAAATCTCATGCACACACATTGGTTTTTTGTTTGATCAGTATTTTGTGCTTTGCTGCGTTTTTTTTTTTACATAGAGCATGTCACTTCTTTCAGCGTTTCTCCTGCGTTTTTTTCACCCATTGACTTGAATGGGTGTTGAAAAAAACGCAGAAAAAACGCAGGTATCATTATTTGCTGCATTTTTGCTGCTGAAAATCCAAGGAGATTAGCCTAGAAAAAGAGGGAAAAAAACGCACCAAATACACACCAAAAAACGCACACAAAAATACACCAAAAACGCACCTAAATTCGCATAAAAAAAGCAGCAAAAATACGCAGCAAAAAAGTCCTGTGAAACGTGAAGTCACATGGTACATGTTTTTGGGGCGCTTACCAAATTGTCATATGCATAAGGCCTAAATCTCATCACAGAGCAGTGGAGGGGAAATCACATATCCTGTATATGCCTTGCAGCGGCTATCAGATTATGGGAATTATTTACAGCAGCCTTTATTCTGTGAATACAGTATTTATAGAGGCTTTTTTATGTTTTGACAATCATTCCATTTGTGTTGGACTCTCTGGACAGGATTTCCTAGACTTTGCTTTATTTATGGGATCATCTAAAGCTGTCAACAGATCAATTCTGATTCTTTTAATGTATTAGAAAAGTTCTTATGATACCATAACGCAATCTAGAATGTAATTGATATCTTGCAGCTACTTTGAACCCAAACCTCCAACTTTGTTTTTTCACAAATTACTATATCATAAAATGTTGGGTTACTTTGCAAAAATGTTCTTTAACTAATTTGTGTCTTATTCTTCTTTAGGCCATACATTTAAGAATTTAAATGATATAGTCTGCAGTGCACAATGGTAAGCTGATAGAGTACAGCAAAAAGATTGACAGCATCCTGGTCCAGTGGCCACATTGATGGTCCATGTCCTCAAGACCAGAGCACTGCTGGGAATATCCTACTTGCTTCTACATACCTGGAGACTCTTCTGATTAGTTGTAGTAGAGGAGGACGACATCATGTTGAAGGTGGTAAATGAGAAGCCTTTATTTTTCCAAATGTTTATTGTTCCAATGTGACCAGCACCTATCTCAAGGTAAATAACCAAATATCCTTGTACTAACAGCTAGATCAATTTGATATCATCCTCCTCTACTATTAATCATCTGGAAGAAGTTTTTCTCTTCCAGTGACGGGACGCAGCAGTTTTTGTCCCCCCGTTTTTCTTCTGATTAATAAGCTCCCGCAATGTCATGTCTGAATCATGCCACAACATACAGTTATATGAAAACATTTGGGCACCCCTATTAATCTTAAGCTTAATGTTTTATAAAAATTGTTTTTTTTGCAACAGCTATTTCAGTTTCATATATCTAATAACTGTTGGACACAGTAATGTTTCTGCCTTGAAATGAGGTTTATTGTACTAACAGAAAATGTGCAATCTGCATTCAAACAAAATTTGACAGGTGCATAAGTATGGGCACCCCACCAGAAAAGTGACATTAATATTTAGTAGATCCTCTTTTTGCAAAAATAACAGCCTCTAGTCGCTTTCGGTAGCTTTTAATGAGTTCCTGGATCCTGGTTGAAGGTATTTTTGACCATTCCTCTTTACAAAACAATTCCAGTTCAGTTAAGTTTGATGGTCGCCGAGCATGGACAGCCCTCTTCAAATGATCCCACAGATGTTCAATGATATTCAGGTCTGGGGACTGGGATAGCCATTCCAGAACAGTGTAATTGTTCCTCTGCATGAATGCCTGAGTAGATTTGGAGCGGTGTTTTGGATCATTGTCTTGCTGAAAGATCCATCCCCTGCGTAACTTCAACTTTGTCACTGATTCATGAACATTATTGTCAAGAATCTGCTGATTATTACACCTATAAACCGCACCTAAATCATTATTACGCCAGGCAAGTAGTCATAAATACACCAAAGAAAAAGCACTAAGCGAAAAAGTAACAAAATATATAAATTTTATTATAACACCAATAAAATCAATCAAGTAAATACCATACATAACCAAGGGGAACCAAAAAATACAGAAAAACCACAAGGTATGGCTGGAAAAAGTGGTAACAGTCAATATGGAGTAACCTTCACAATATCAGCATCATCATAATGACAGCAAAGTAATCACATGTTCAAAGGACTATATATAAAACATTAATAATACACCTGATACCACAGCCGTCAATGACAATGAACCCAAAGTCAGTGCATATAAATGATAATAGTTTATATAAAGATAAGGTGCAAAGTACCAGCTAGGAATAAATATAAGTATCAACAAATAGTAAAGTTTTTATGGGTTCAGGATCATTGTAACCCGAAGCATCAGAGGATATAATAACAGCATTAGAAAGAAGCAAGTAAAGGGAACATACAGGTTTTACCCAGTATAAACCACCAGCCAGGGACCCACGACACCCGACGCACGTTTCGCTCAGGAAAGCTTCGTCCAGCTTTCTATATAGCTATATAAAGCTTTATATATAGTCCTTTGAACATGTGATTACTTTGCTGTCATTATGATGATGCTGATTTTGTGAAGGTTACTCCATATTGACTGATACCACTTTTTCCAGCCATACCTTGTGGTTTTTCTGTATTTTTTGGTTCCCCTTGGTTATGTATGGTATTTACTTGATTGATTTTATTAGTGTTATAATAAAATTTATATATTTTGTTACTTTTTCGCTTAGTGCAAGAATCTGCTGATACTGAGAGGAATCCATGCGTCCCTCAACTTTAACAAGATTCCCGGTGCCGGCATTGGCCACACAGCCCCAAAGCATGATGGAACCTCCAACCAAATTTTACTGTGGGTAGCAAGTGTTTTTCTTGGAATGCTGTGTTTTCTGGCCGCCATGCATAACGCCTTTTTGTATGACCAAACAACTCAATCTTGGTTTCATCAGTCCACAGGACCTTCTTCCAAAAAGAAATTGGCAGAAACGGCTTCTTTCGCATCACTCTCCCATACAGCTTCTCCTTGTGCAAAGTGCGTTGTATAGTTGACCGATGTACAGTGACACCATCTGCAGCAAGTTGATGCTGCAGCTCTCTGGAGGTGGTCTGAGGACTGTCCTTGACTGATCTCACCATTCTTCTTCTCTGCCTTTCTGATGTTTTTCTTGGCCTGCCACTTCTGGCCTTAACAAGAACTGTACCTGTGTTCTTCCATTTCCTTAATATGTTCCTCACAGTGGAAATTGACAGGTTAAATCTCTGAGACAGCTGTCATGTTGGACGCTATTTACACTAGGGCGTCCGACAGACAGCGGTAATTCCACATTCGTCCACTATGCGCTCAGTGGCGCCGGCTAGATTTTGTCTAGGTTGTCCAGGGTTAATCTAGCTGGTACTCGGATTGGAGGCTGGGTCACGCCCTCTGCCTTTAAATAGTTCTGCTGAACTTTGGGCGTCGCTGATTATAGCTTGTGTCTTGTGCCTGGTGATCTCGGTCTGGAGTGGTGGTCTAGGAGAAGGAATATCGTATCTGGTGGTATATTATCCTTTGTCATATTTCTCCTTCCTATATTTGTATTTGTTTTGCCCTGTGCACATTTTCGTGTATTCCTGTGTGACTGCGGCATGGTGCGTTTTTCAGTTTTCCCTGTCTGTGCTTTCTGTGGGGATTGGTGTGTGGTCTCTTCACTGTGTGGCGGGAGGTGGTTTCAGCTTAGGGCTGAAAAAGGAGACAGGGTCAGGCCTGGCGGCCCAGACATGCACACCTTTAGTGTAACTTCTGGGAGAGGGTCAGACAGGGTTTTCCTAGCCTGAGGGATATCACAGGGGCCCGGGTAACCAGCCTTAGTCAACCCAGTACTCCCGTGACAACAGCTTTTTGTATCCTTCCCCACAACAACTATGTTGAATAATCTTTGTTTTCAGATCATTAGACAGTTGTTTTGAGGAGCCCATGATGTCACTCTTCAGAGGAGATTAAAACAGGAGAACACCTTGCAAGTGGCCACTTTAAGTAGCTTTTCTCATGATTGCATACACCTGGCTATGAAGTTCAAAGCTCAATGAGGTTAGAAAACCAAAAAAAGTGCTTTAGTAAGTCAGTAAAAAGTAGGTAGGAGTATTTAAAACAAGAAAATGATAAGGGTGCCCATACTTATGCACCTGTCAAATTTTGTTTGAATGCAGATTGCACATTTTCTGTTAGTACAATAAACCTCATTTCAAGGCAGAAACATTACTGTGTCCAACAGTTATTAGATATATGAAACTGAAATAGCTGTTGCAAAAAAAAACAATTTTTATAAAACCTTAAGCTTAAGATTAATAGGGATGCCCAAACTTTTTCATATAACTGTATACACAAAGTTCCTCAACTTCTATTTAAAAATTTAAAGCATAATTATTCTATTAAGTTGTATATATTAAAAAAAGGGTTTAAAGAAGACCTGTGATTAGGTCAAAAGTGGACAGTTTTTGTTTTTATTTTATTCCCCCTGCCCCCCTCCAAGTATTCCACTTTTTGTTTATTTCATATGGTTTCCAGAGACACGGACCTTTTTATTTAGTGTTAATTTTTGTGGTCTTCACCAAGGGGTCGTGGCTCACAAGATTCTATGTTCCATCACCATTGAGAATCGGCTACCTTGGAAAAACCTGAAAAATTATCGAATGTGAAAAAAAAATACAAAAAAATGTGAATGAGAAGAAATAAAATATAGATAAAAGCTGTCCATTTTTTGACCAGGCTCCTCTTGAAGTACATAACTTGAGACAATAATAACAGTAGAATGAACATGAGCTTGATGAATGACAGATTGGTACAGAGGGAAATGGGACACTGGCAGTGGGGGCTACAATCTACAAAGGAAGGGGGACAGAGGCAGTATGAAGTACAGTACTGTTATAGCTCATTGTTCATTACTACGTAAACTTGACTTGGAGGATAATTCCTTGTGAGACACATTATACTAGTTGCAGGTTTTCAGAGATTGTAGGAGCGTACACAAGATCATTTACATCATTTTTTTTATCATGTTCAAGCCTAATATATACCCCAACTCTGCAGGGAAAAGTCTCTTAGGCCCATCATGTAGTCATCACGCACAACATATTTAACTTGTATTGCAAAGTCTTGATTTCCTATGCAAAGAACCATCTACAGTATAGCGCACAATATATTTTTTTTTACTTTTTTACAATGGAGACCTATGATAAAGATAAACAGCATACATCCAAACTGTGGCCCCTGTTGGACATATATATGGATCTCATGAGCCTATAGATCCCTCAGTACCAAAAATACACTGCATGTCTTACACATTAGTCTGTACAGTGATCCAGTGCACTTGCACATATTGATAGCCTCAGGCAGGGCCGGACTGGCCATCTGGCAATTCTGGCAAATGCCAGAAAGGCCTGTCTGGTCGTGGGCTGCCTTGTCTGGGCAGCCTTGTCTGCTACATTGTTAACAGAATCAGTGTTTTCAAGATACCCATACTGTTAATAGTTGTGATGGAGCACAAAGTTGCTGACTCCGTCACGTGCCCCAGCAGGCCACGGCTATCATTAGAAATATTGATCTTGTAGAAAATCTTCCTTTCCTCCATCCAAGGTAATATTAGTAATATATCCCATCTGGTTCATGGGGACGGGGACAACATGGGCCTGTGTGATTTCAAATGCTAGGGCTGAATTTCAGCCCCAGTCCGTACCTGGCCTCAGGACTGTGTGATAAAATGAATCATAATCCAACCATCATTCCAAATTTTTAAAATTTGGATGCAGAAAAAAAAATATTGTTGTACTCTGTCAGCCAGTAGATAGAAAAATATTAACATTTGAGAGTTCTCAGTGGTTGATACCTTTCAATGGCTAACTGAAAAGATGGTAAATTGCAAGCTTTCAAGACTACTCAGGTCTTTCATCAGGCATAGAATAACAAAATCTGAAGGTTCACATGCAGTATTTATGTACAAGAAAACACAGGAATAATGCAATAGATAAGACAAATGATGTGAAGCAGAACTATCTATGCCTGATGAAGAGACCACCTGAGTAGTAGCTTGCAATTTGTTACCATCTTTTCAGTTAGCCATTACAAGGCATCAACCACTGAGGACTCTCAATTTTGAATATTTGGATGCTGAATTATCTCTTTTAATCAGCCATAAAAGAGCTTTGCAATATGGTCTTTTGTACAGAATTAACCTCACCGCTTTTTCTATGGCATCAAACTGAACAGCGCCTTATGAAACATTGCACACCCCTATACTTCACAAAGAGAATTTTTCAACAGCAAAAAAAAAAAAACTCAGCTGCAGTAAAAACCTTGCTTTTGCTTACAAGGTGTGGACAGGCTGGGCCGGGGTGCAGTGTGTTTGAACTTTTAGAACTACTGCAAAGTTGAGGAGCTTAAAGTTCAATGTGCGACACAAGCAGAGGGGGTTGACACAAACAGATTTGATTGGTTGAATTTTGTTTAAATACCCCTTCTTGTGTGCAAACAATAAATCGTCACCAGATGAAGATGGGGTTACCGTCGAAACGTGTTGTGGAATCATATAATACTCCTGTGTCCTTTAGTTCCTAGCGCTCCTCTGACCATTTTTTTCATTCTACTACAGAGGGCAATCATTTTTTAACAAACTAATTCTAAACAACCCATGTAAAGAGGTTGTCCTTTTAGATTGCATGGTCATTATGTAATAACACATTTCTCCTGAATTGATATTTCATTCTCAAAATTCTCAATATATGGTAACAATCAGTTTTCAGTGAATACAGACTTTCCCATTACTGTGAACTTTAACTATTGGTTCAGGCACTGGGGTCATTCACACTGCTTCAATCACCACCTTCTGTTGACGTCCTGTTTCAGGGGAACGAGCCATAATTTCACATACTTAAAGGGAACCTGTCACCCCCAAAATCGAGTGTGAAATAAGCCCACCGACATCAGGGGCTTATCTACAACATTCTGTAATGCTGTAGATAAGCCCCGATGTATCCTAAAATATGAGAAAAAGAGGTTATATTATACTCACCTGGGTGGGTGGTCCGATCCGGTGGGCTTCGCGGTCCGGTCCCTCCCATCTTCATAGGATGACGTCCTCTTCTTGTCTTCACGCTGCGGCTCCGGCGCAGACGTACTTTGTCTGCCATGTTGAGGGAAGAGCAAAGTACTGCAGCGAGCAGGCGCCGGGAAAGGTCAGAGAGGCCCAGAGCCTGCGCACTGCAGTACTTTCCTCTGCCCTCAACAGGGCAGAGAAGTACGCCTGCGCCGGAGCTGTAGATAAGCCCCTGATGCTGGTGGGCTTAGTTCACCCTCGATTTTGGAGGTGACAGATTCCCTTTAAGAACTTGAGACAACTTTTGTAAAGAGAACCTAGCAGCTTAAACATTCTGCTCTTGGATAGCATGTATCAGGCACTGGCTGTACGGACTCAGCCAGGTATGCTTGACTCTGAGACACGGTGGCAATTCAGAGAAAAACATGCTTTGAAAGCCGCTGGTGACATAGTCATGCTGGAGACTTGTCGGACAGGCGTGTTTCTGGAGGATTCACCCAGCCCCATGCCCTGGATTGACAGGTCTCTGCTTACGCGCACCTATAGGCAGAGACCTGTCACTTCAGGGCAGTGGGTGGGGAGAAGCTGCTGAGGACCCGCCTGTATCACTAGCTTACAGAGCAGTCTCAGTCCGCGGTGGCTTTTAAAGCATGTTTGTCTCTGAAACACCACAGCGTTTCATAGTCAAGTATTCCTGGCAGAGTCCATACAGCCAGTGTCTAATACATGCTGCCCATCAGGCATCATGTATCACTGTCAGGTTCTCTTTAACCCCTTCACCCCTGGAGCTTTTTTCGGTTTTGCATTTTTGTTTTTTACTCCCCTCCTTCCCAGAGCCATAACTTTTTTATTTTTCCGTCATTATGACCATGTGAGGGCTTATTTTTTGGGGCATGAGTTGTATTTTTGAACAACATCACTGGTTTTACCATGTCGTGTACTAGAAAACGGGAAAAAAATTCCAAGTGCAGTGAAATTGCAAAAATAGTGCAATCGCACACTTGTTTTTTTGTTTGGATTTTTTTGCTAGGTTCACTAAATGCTAAAACTGCCATTATGATTCTGCAGGTCATTACAAGTTCATAGGCACCAAACATGTCTAGGTTCTTTTTTATCTAAGTAGTGAAAAAAAATTGCAAACTTGTACCATTTTCCGATACAAATAGCGTTTCCATTTTTCGTGATCTGGGGTTGGGTGAGGGCTTATGGTTTTTAATGATACCATTTTGGTTCACATACGTTCCTTTGATCACCCATTATTGCATTGTAATACAATTTTGCGGCAACCAAAAAAAGTAATTTGGGCGTTTTGACTTTTTCTCGCTACGTCGTTTAGCGATCAGGTTAATCCTTTTTTTATAGATCGGGCAATTCTGAACACGGCGATACCAAACATGTGTATGTTTGATTTTATTTTTATTATTTTATTTTGAATGGGGTAAAAGGGTGGTGATCTGAACTTTTATATATTTTTAAACACATTTGTTTTACTTTTGTCATGCTTCAATAGTCTCCAAAGGAGACTAGAAGCTGGCACAACTTGATCGGCTCTTCTACATAGAGGCGATGGTCAGATTGCCTCTATGTAGTAGAATTGCTGAGCTGCTATGAGCGCCGACCACTGGGTGGCGCTCATAGCAATCCGGCACTGACAACCATAGAGGTCTCAAGGAGACCTCTGGTTGTCATGCTGACGAACCGATGACCCCCAATCACATGATGGGGTTCACTGGTGCACATATTTCAGGCACAATGGCCGGAAGCACGATTTAAATCCCGCTGTCAGAGTTTGACAGCCGCATTTAACTAGTTAGTAGCCGCATGTTGATCGCGACTCCACCCGCGGCTATTTCTGGCGCATGTCAGCTGTTCAAAACAGCTGACATGTCCCAGAAAAGATGTGGGCTCATCGCTGGAGCCCACATCAAAGCCGGGGATACCGACATCTGCGTACTATAATGCCCGATGTCGGTAAGGGGTTAAAGGAGTTATCCACTATTTTGACAACTTTTTGTCATACCCCTCGCTTAGCCCCGATAAAATAATAAAGCCTATACTCACCTCCTGAGCCGGCGCTGTTCCTGCGGTGTCGGCACTCGCTCTCCCCGGGGTTCTCATGCAGTGTTGTGACACGTGACGCCGGCGCCCAATCAGTGCTGGTGTCTCTGTCTCCGCCTTCGGACAAATTGAACATGAAGAGGAACCCAGGGCTGCTGATCCCTTACATCCTCTTCATGTCTGATTTATCCAAAGGCCCCCGGGGACAGTCCCTTAGTAGTGGACAACCACTTTAAGTTCAGCCCTTACAATATAGGACAACCCTTTTAATTAAGCCAAAGACAAGAATGAATATGAACAGAGAGAAAAGTGTTTTTTTGTCTGTCTGGTATCTATTGTATCCACTTCTGTTTTTTTTTACTTATAATACTACATTAAGGATAATGACTCCAGCCAAGACCTCTGCAACAATCTATAGACAATTGAATAAATGCAATCGTTTAATCAGTGGAGACCCCCCCAAAATATTTTAATATTGTGTTTAAAAAATATATATTATTATAATTAATATAAATAATTATTACATATTTATTAAATTACCTCTACTTGTCACTTTGCATTCTCTTAAAAACGCAGAACAAGCATTCCAGCTTGTAGCCTTTATTTCCACATAGTAAATACAATTACAATTCAGCTTGCATCTATGATAGCTCAGGGCTGCGCGGTCTGGAGGGCCGTATATGTTACTTAAACATTGTGCATTAAGGGTCAAGATAGATCGCCCTTTAAATTTACAGATATGCAAGTAGTATGTCCGTATAAATATTCCACCTGAGAGGACGGTTTACACTTAGGAGTGCTGGAAGTGTTTAATCAATAGAGAAAAAGCAGTCAATGGGTTAATCTGGCCAGTGGCTCCTGTGTGTTCCTCTTTCTGCTGCAGCCATAAAGATGAGTTACTGGCCTGGCCTGGTCCAAGGAGACAGGGCGTAAATTATCTGCAACAAGAAGAAGGACTGTGGGTTAAGTAAATACAGCACCATATTGACTCTGGCATTCTGTCAATGGCAGCGTCTGTCCTGATCCGGGGGAGGGGAGTAGGGGTGCAGAGGCTGGGGGATGGGATACATGTATGCCTATGGCATAAAGCTATAGCCTAACCCATCTCAAATTAACTGGCGGCATTATGGCCTTGTAATAATAATAATAAAAACAAACTAACTACATTTATAAAGTGTCTGTTGTACCCCACATCAGGGCTTACGGGAGAACGTTTCCGGAGAGAACAGTCTTATAAGCTCCAATAACCATCACATCAAAGGAAGCCAGTATGGCAAGCACGTGAACGGTACAGGCCAGGGATTTGGAGCATTGTAAAATTTAACCCCATAAACTGAAGGTTTATCGTTGTAAACTTTATTTCTCATTAAAAATGAGAAATATGGTCGGTGTGCTGCGTAGTGTCGGCTAATGCGCCACAACAACGGCTACTACGGGATCTGGAGAAGCTATGGAATCTTGCACAAGAATTATAAAGTCATGTGTCCATGTGATTTATCGCGTATTCTGAAGAACGTCAATATTAAAGTGGTAATCCGCTCAATCGTTCAAAGGGTTGATCTAATAATAAAATTAGTACTACTTATCCACTGCTGCATCAGCGCCGCCGCGCCACTGCTTCCTGACAGTCTTTGTTGGTATGGCATGTCACGTCGACGGCGCTAGGTGAAAATGGGACAAGACCGCTGAGGCCAGTGACTGGCTGCAGTGGTCATATGCTGGCAATGTGAACTCACCACTGCAGTCATGTCAACACAGACAGGCGAGGAGACGCAAGGAGGCGATGCTGGAGCGGCAATGGATAAGCAAAGATAATTTTGCTATTTTTATACAATTTGGCCTTGGTATATTTAAAGTTTAACCACATTTTATTAATATTTTGTTAGTCTATAAATTCACTGCAGATTGGTGGGGGTCCAGGGGTTACGAGACCCCCACTGATTGGTCAAAAAATGAACGATTGGTGGGCTACTCATAAAAAGCAAGGGCCTATAAAAGTATAATAAATTGTACCAAAATGGACTCAAGCTTTAAGTTTGTTGCACATGATGGGGGTCTCATAATTCAATGCATGTGTAATTTCTTTTGGGGGTCAGGACAGCTAGCCAGGCCTACAAAATAGAAATCTACATCTGGACCAGACTGTCACATTGCAAGTCTCTTCTACTGCTCAACCACATGGGATGGTACTACAGTGTCACTATGACAAAGTCACCAAAATGACCCTCACCCCAATTATCCAATCCTCAAAATGGACTGGATTATGGGAATAATAGGGATACAAAGGCTTTCACTGTCCCCTCTGGATACATAAAAGGGAAAACCACAACTACCTTCTGTATTACCAATAAAACATCATCGTCTTGCTCAGAGTAGTATCTAGCCCTATAATTTGGGGACTGTCCAGCTCCGATACTTGAGCACTATATAGGACAATTGCCCTGATTATGATTGCTGATAATCTCAGTGGTCAGACCCCATCAATCACACGTTTCTGGATATCCTAAGGTCACGTCATGAATGTTATTCTTTTGAAAGCCTCGATAAAGGGTTTATCCAGTGTGCCTTAGTCTCTACATTGGATGGTGAGAGGTGCTGTCGTCCATCTGCCACTTGCCTGGTGTCAGCTGGCATTGTGGTATCTTTGTGAACAGGTATCCTTTAAGTCTCCTTTTCTGATTTATAGGATATGTGCTCAACACCTACTGGGGCGTGTATAATATTTCCTGGGGTGTGCATGAGACCTGGCAAGAAGCTGAAGGGCGCCATGTCAGCAGCGCCTCATACCTCCCAATGTTAAAGTGAAAGATGACAGATAAATCCTTTAAAAATCTAAATCTTAAAAGTTTATTTTTCTGATAATACGAGCCATTGCCTTATGTATTAGAAACATTATTAGTCAGCTGGATTCATGGTCTAAATTGCCCTTGGGGTGCGGTCCGTGAAGCTTCAAGGATCTGACAGGTTCCCTAAAAGCTGACTGCTCACTACGGTGAAATGCTCCACCTTTCCTTGCACCAGTTTTCATACATCTTCCCCTTTTTGTACAGCGCTGTGGAATATGTTGGTGCTCAATAAATATTTGAATAGTAATGGTATTGTCTGCATATCATTACTCACTATCAGATGCATTTTCAGACATCAGTGCTGCAGCTACAGGATGAATCTGCAGTTGTCCAATTAAATTATATTTCAGTAACATATGTGCAGTACCATCTGATTAATTGCTTGCCACTGTTTCACTCGTCTGTTGTTTTAATTTATGTCCCACAGCATTGTGTAATGTAATGAGACATAGTATGATTTCCATTCCCCGGGCAGATGAGATTAATTGTGTGGCACTGTATGAAATCAAATTAATAGCAGGTCAGGGTAAACATGCGACTACAGTACATATAAAACCAGACATGTGCATGAAAAAAACATCTGTGCAAAGTGATTATCTGTCAGAGCCTTCAACTAAAATTGCTCATGGCCATAGACGTTAGATTTTATTGAATGTCCAGCCTACAGAGTCTCATTGACTTCTCGTCATGCTGAAGAAAGGCCTATTTGTTAGAGGCCAAAACGTTGCATGTTTTTGATTCTGGGAATAATACATCTTCATGGATGCAATTATAACTTTTTCTTCTCAAAAGCATTAATTTCTATTGTGAGATATCATCCTGCTATACAATGTTGAAGTGCTGGTCAAGTTTTCTATATGATGCCTACAGTGATGTCTGCATGGTTGGTTTGGTTGGTTCCCCCAACAAAAATGACCAAATCATTTCTGATAAGGCTACATTCTGATTATCTGAAAATGATTTTTCACCTCGTAACTTTTGGCTCAATACGTATGAATTCTTGGCTTTATTTTTTATGGAAAGAACAGAGTTAGTTACTACCAGACTCATCTGGCAGGGGTTATCTGTCTGGAGTAGGCGAGGATCAGACGTTTGAATCCAAAGTGCCCAATCCTTATCTACCCAACAACATCTATCAGATGAGAGTCTGGAGGCTCTCATAAACATTAGATAGGTAGCCAATCTGCCAACATCACAAGGTTTTGCAGAATTCAAGGCAGAGCTGTATACTTTATTAAATACACCCAATGAGAAGGATGTACTTACTTTAAGAATCCATGTCAGAATGGCTACATAATCTTGGTAGATGAGTATTTTACGAGTCCAGCTATGGAATGAAACAGCTCAAGACTCCAAGTGATTTCCATGTCCATCCAGCCAGCCTTACTGACAGCTCCAGCTTGTACAGAGCAGTGTTAGATCTCAGCAGGAAGGAGGGACACTGAGGAGTAGTCAGTCAGGCTAGTTGGGTGAAGATTGAACTAAAATTTAATAAAGGATTATACAGCAAGTCTGACATTATTTTTTCAAAATAAATTTGGCATCCTTATCAGCCCACAGGGATCTCTTTAGTAATATATGCAGTCTGTATTGTGAAGTTTGGTAACAGATCTGCTGTAATCTAATATGCATTGGGGCATGTTTTTATAAAGTCAGCTATATTGCCTGTAATAAGCACTGACTGGTGATATGGCTACTTGATAGACATCAGATTTCTTGCATTTATAGGTTTCCATTATCATGAGGACTTTCTACGAACAATAATTTGCATAAACAGTTTCCTTTACACACAACATCCAGATACTGATTTCCAAGAAGTGCTGCTGACAATGTTTTTATGTTAGCATGAAAGATGCAAATAATGTCAAACAATCTAATTTACACTAGGCAATGATCGTGAATGATCATTGCACCTATTATTATATGAATAAATACGCGTGTGGTCAGTACAGTTGACTGGCACATGACTTATTCCTTCCAAAGACCATAGTAATGACCAGGGGGCACTCATTATGTGTGCAGGAAAGATGATTCTGGCAATTAAATAGGAAAAGGTTCTTTACAGTTTGAACAATCAGACACTATATCAGTAGAGATGAGCGGATTGATTCTGAGGACTCTGGTCCAGGATCCAGGTCTTGTGGCAGCTAGACGAGACGCACAAGTGACGTTGTGCCAGCCCTGACAAAGCAAATGTCACATTAGGGACACAGGAAATTAAGAGATTCGCGGGCCTCCAGCCTAGCTGCCAGGTACCACTGACCAGGGCTGGATGCTTTACTCAAAACAAATGGCATTGTGGGCTATAAATAATCAAGTAATAGAGAATGTAGAACTTTGGAGAAAGGCCCATCAAGTTCATCCTGCCTCTTTTTTTGTCAACCTGTATAACTATATAAGGCATTAGCATATACCCTACTTTATTCCATAACTTCCAAGTAGGTCAATCAGCAGGTTCTGGTTGTAAAATTCAAAAAAACTGTTTGATATAACTTATTATTTAAAGAGGTTGTCCACTACGTTTACTATCCTTAGAATAGGCCATCAATATCTGATCGCCCAGGGTCCAACACCCGGCCCCCCTGCTGATCAGCTGTTATCGTTTTTTGTGGCACCAGCCGGAAGTACTTACTTGCAAAGCTAGCTGTCTACTTGTAGTGGCCACTGCAGGATACTACACATCTGCCTCCTATTGATTTGAATAGGAGGCGGATGTGCAGTACCAAGCCCCGAGCACTATCAGTAGACGGCCAGCTCCGCAAATAAACACTTCTGGCTGGCGGCCGCCACCGATAACAGCTGATCTGCAGCGGTGACGGATGTCGGACTAAACATTGATGGCCTATCCTTTGGATAGGCCATCAATGTAAGATAAGAGCACAACCTCTTTAATATATACAGTATTTCTTTCCATTTCCAAATTCTTTCTTTCCTTACCATTCCTTTTTTTCTCTTTCGTGATGGTAATAATGGTGCATCACGGCATTGGAAAGGCCAATATCTGTGCATACATTCTTTTCTTTTTTTACAAGAATTGTGGTTGAAACCACATTGTCCCTGCTGAAAAACATGAGTGATACTCTAGAGGTGTTCATAATACTCCCAATTTTATAGTCAATGAAGATGGTAGGAATAAAGAATGAGTAACAGAATCTGTGCCACACAGCCATTCTTACTGGATTATCATGCCAGTTACCAATCATTGCCCTATGGTAAAGAGCTGTAATGGATTGGATGTACATCATAATAGATATGGCGAGATGAAAAAAACTCTGCATTATTCAGAATGTTAAAACGCAACGATAAGAATGATGGCAAGAGATGGGAAATAAAACATGAGGAAATCAAAAGATATGAGGAGAAGAAAGTGACAATTTACAAACATAAACATGAGAGCGAGCTACAGTAACAAGGAGAAAACGGAGAGAAAATATCATAAAAAGAATCAGTGAGATGTAAAGTGAGAGTAGCAGATGGCGAGAGAAAGAATTTATTTCTAGGCGCTCTCCTCTCTGCCCCGCGGGTAACAATTTTAATGCCATTTCTTTCCCAGAGACATTTAGAGGAATGCTTTACTTACTCAGCATACTAGAGTAAAAGCTTTCTCTCCATCCCCCCATTGCCTTCCCTTCTCCTCGCCATCACTTCCCCCTCCTATCCACCCCAAGAAAAGACCAGTGTACATGCTCTGCAGAGCCCCATAAAAATGCAGATTACGGACTCAGGATGAAATAACATCCCGTATAAATCCCGCCTCAGGAAGATGGATCTGGCCAGAATTGAAACATTCCTCTGCAGCGCCTTTTTTTAACTCTTTACTTAGTGCCTTAGTCTGTGTTCCTTCTAAGCCCACCCACAGACTTTCTTCTGCCTGCCCTAGAAAATATGTCTGTCAGAACCTACAAGGCAGGAGAGGGTTACAGACGCCATAAATAAAAATAGGGATTCCTTGTCAGGATTAATTGCATTTTTACAACTTAATTTTACTGGTGAATCCGTCTAGATGTTTTCAAGCAATAATGTGGTTGACCTATAAAGAGAAAAGTCCCGTAAGATTTTAATGAAATGGGTAACTGTGATACTTAGGAAAATTAAAATTCGTACAATGATCTAATTCTTTGTGGCTTTGGGATATTTTAATAACAGTATTAAGTCTCTTTTCACACCGCATGTTTTCCTTTTCGTTAAACACATGCATCAGGAAAGATTCCAATGTACATGCGTAACATCACCTATACATCAGTATACATCACGCATAGGAAAATTTATACCACATTGGTTGGGATTTTTTTTCTTGATGCCTTGGTACGGAATAGTGAAGTCTACAAAGAAGACCTAAACCATTCGAGACATGCCCAAATTGGGGTCTGTCCGATGTTTGAGGGGTCAATAAATGACTTTATTGTATATGCTAGGAAGAAAGAAGACCTAAACCTCATGAAGCATTCTCAAATTATGGTCGGCCCAGTTTTGGATGTCAATAGATGACTGTTATGACCTGGTGGTGAGGACAATAATGGACCTGGTGGTTAAGAGCACACGGAATGACCTGATAGTTACTAATAATACAGGACAAGCTCTGAGACGTGGGAACTCTGCTTACCGCAATCCCTAATCCTATCACACACACTAGAAATAGCCGTGGAGCGCTCCTGACGCTCCCTAGGCGCCTCGTCACAGCCTAAGGAACTAGCTAGCCCTAAAGATAGAAAAATAAAGCCTACCTTGCCTCAGAGAAATTCCCCAAAGGAACAGGCAGCCCCCCACATATAATGACTGTGAGTTAAGATGAAAATTACAAACACAGAGATGAAATAGATTAGGCAAAGTGAGGCCCGACTTACTGAACAGACAGAGGATAGGAAAGGTAACTTTGCGGTCACACACAAAAAACTACAAAAAGACCACGCAGAGGGCGCAAAAAGACCCTCCACACCGACTCACGGTGCGGAGGCGCTCCCTCTGCGTCCCAGAGCTTCCAGCAAGCAAGACAAAAATCAAAATAGCAAACAGAGAAAAACAAGCAGGAGCGAACTAGACCAATACTGGAACATTGACAGGTGGCATGGAGCAATGATCTAGGTGGAGTTAAATAGAGCAGCCAGCTAACGAATTAACCTCGTCACCTGTGGAAGGAACCTCAGAAGCCGCAGCCCCACTCACAACCACCAGAGGAAGCCCATGGACAGAACCAGCCGAAGTACCATTCATGACCACAGGAGGGAGCTTAACAACAGAATTCACACAGATGACATTATTGTACAGGACGTCAGGAGCAAAGCACAGTGTGAAAACACATATGGTAATCTCCATCACTGACACAATTAAGTAAACACATGAACAACAGCATTATGGGAAAATCTGTATTATGTGAGCATGCCTACTTTGGCTGTCACCAATGGAGAATGAGTAGTGTTGGCTACCTTGAGATCTATCTGTTTTCCCCCCTTCCCCAGATTAGAAACCTTGGCGTGAAGTCCATATCTACTGACTTTATATGTGTTAAGTAGATTTCTTATTTCAGAAGATGCAAATTGCCTCTTCAGAGAAAAAGAGGACTTAAACTCTATAGTGCCACCTCTTGGAAGTAGCGATCCTACTTGGCACTACTTCCAACAGGTAGCGCTATAGAGTTTAAGTCCTCTTTTTCTCCGAAGAGGCAATTTGCATAATATATTTCCCAGAGGAGCATTGCACAGCGAATAAGCCTCCTTATCTTGACAAGCCAGAGCTGGTATGTAACTCTCCATAAGGAGAAACGTTGCCCCTTAGACCCTTATTTCAGAAGAATCATTGAGTACTCAGTCATTGTTTGAGAATGATCTGTTTTACTTGAGACAAACAGCAACCATTATCAACATGGAGAAATAAAGCAAGAGAACAAACAAAAACTAGAGAAGACATAAAATACAGACTTGTCCCCAATTCTTCAAGACAGGCAAGAAAATCAGGGAAGTGTTGGAGTCAGACAGTCCCAATTCATTAAGAATTGCAAGTTCTAAATAAGGATTTGGAGGCTCCCATCACGGAGGAGGAGTTGGGTCGGGCATTGCAATCTATGGCTAATGGAAAGGCGCCTGGCGTAGATGGATTTCCTGCCGAAATTTATAAAAACTTGGGGAAAGTGCTGATCCCTAGATTAAAGGCGGTCCTGGAGGAGGCTAGGAATAGAGGAAGTCTACGGGCATCTATGCGAGAGGCCATAATAGTGGTGATTCCTAAGGAGGGGAAGGACTCGAAACAGCCGGATTCATATCGACCAATCTCCTTGCTCACTATAGATGTTAAACTCCTGGCTAAGGTGTTGGCGATGAGGTTGACAAGTGTCATTCCCGGCCTGGTGCATTAAGACCAGTATGGCTTTATGACTGATAGGTCCACTGCGATTAACTTACAAAGGCTGTATATGAATTTGCAACTCAGATCCGATAACTGTGGCCAGAGAGTTATTGCATCCTTAGATGCCCATAAAGCGTTTGATAGTGTGGAGTAGGGGTATCTCTGGCAGGTGTTGCGGAGTATGGGGTTTGGACCGCAGTTCATATCTTGGATTTGGCTGATGTACTCTATGCCGATGGCCAGGGTCAGGAGTTATCACGGACCATACAACTGGCTAGAGGGACGAGGCAGGGGTGTCCGCTCTCTCTTCTTTTGTTTGCTCTGGCTGTGGAACCACTGGCTGCTAAGCTTCGACGGTCTGATGAGGTGACTCGGTATAAATATGATTGAAGAAAGGGTGGCGTTGTATGCGAATGACATTTTGCCATTTCTGGCTGACCCGGTTGTGTCCTTGGAGGGAGCCATTGGGATTATTGAACGATTCGGATCGGTGTCGGGACTTAAGATAAACTGGAGTAAGTTTATCTTGTTTAAGGTGGACGACGCTGGTGGGGAGCCACTGGAGGATGGGCGACTGAAGGTGACGAGCCAATTTAAGTACCTTGGAATATGGGTATCTATGCCTGTTACTGATTATATACATAGGAATCTGACTCCAATCTTAGGCGTCCTTAAGGCAAAAGTGGATGCTTGGCTTAAGCTGCATTTATCTGTGGTAGGTAGGGTGAATCTTATCAAAATGATTCTGATGCCGAAAACACTGCATATTTTTCATAATGCGCCAGTTTTGATACCGCGCGGGAAATTTAGACAGATTAACTTTCTGTTTAGGAATTTAATATGGGCGAGACAATATCCGCGTATCAAACTGGAGACACTTCAGCGACCCAAGGAAGATGGGGGCCTGGCACTGCCTAACCCTGAAATATATTTTCTTGCAGCCCAAAGTCAGCATCTAAAGGGATGGGCACTTGAGGGGTCATCTGGAGCGGTACAGCGGTTGATGGAAGTGGTGACAAAAAGAAGGCCAGTAGTACAATGTTTAGAGAATGGATCCCTGGGGGCTCTGGGGAAATTATACCCGACTGTGTTGTTGATATGTAGGCTGTGGGGTAGGCTGAGACATATACGTGGGATTACGGACTTGACTAGATTCTCACCGCTATGGCATAACAATAATTTACAGGAGTTTAAGGCACTGGGGATAAAGACAGAATGGCAGGTCAAGGAGATTCAGTACGTGTATCAAATAATTGAGCGAGGTGAGTTGAACTCATTTTCCCAATTGCAGGCGGAATTTGGTCTTGGGACTGGAAGGGAGTATCAGTATTTGCGGATGAGGCATGCTTATGGAGCTCAGAATAGGAACGGAGGTATTAGAATTCAAAGGGATATAGTGCTAGAGTATGTGTGTAATGAAGGGACTACTGGGGGGGGGGTTATATCTACTCTGTATAAAGACCTGCTATACACTTTCCTGTTGGGGTTTCCGATAATGGCGAGGGCTAAATGGGAGAGGGATCTGGGTCCAATGGATAACGAGACTTGGGAGTCGGTGTTAGAATGGGTCCCAAGACTGTCACTGAGCGAACCGTATAGACTGTCACAGCTCTATGTAATACACAGGGTTTATAAGTCTCCGATAGTACTATATAAGGCAGGTTTGCGCGATGATTCTGAATGCCCAAGGTGTAAATCTACAGATGCTGATATATTTCATATGATGTGGACGTGTCCGAGACTGGCTGCCTTTTAGTTGGTAGTTTTGAGTCGTATGGAAGGTGCGTATGGATGCACGGTGCCGAGGGATCCAATTGTGTGCTTGTTGGGATGTGTGGATGAGATTGGAGTGGATAACAACCTAAAGATAGCTATTGCCAGATTGTTATACATGGCTAGGAAGGTAATAGCTCGAAATTGGATTAGGGAAGAACCGCCCTCAAGAGGAGAATTCCTCCAGTATGTGAAGCAGGGCCTGACACTGGAAAAGGGGTTTTATAAGAAGAGAGGGAAAATTGAAATGTTCAATAAACTGTGGTCTCCGTGGATTGCCATGGGATAGGGATGTTATAGAAATTGAGTGAATTAAGGTCCCTAATTAATGGCAATGTAAAATGTGGCTTACATTATTGGTTGAGGGATTAGTTATTCTATTGTTTTAATGATGGAGGTGCTAAGCAAGGTGAGCTGCTTTGTTGGGTGGGGGTGGTGGGTGCTGGGATTGAAGGGGGTTGTTTGAAGGGGAAAAACTTTGTATTGAAAATGAGAATGTAACATGTCAATTATCTTGTTATTCTTAATAAAAATGTATTTGAATAAAAAAAAAAAGAATTGCAAGTTCTTAATGAAACAGGAGTGTCTAAAAAGTGACATCTGCCTCAGTTGGCCATGCTAATTGCTAGCTGGAGCAAGATTTCTGGTGTAAGAAACACTATAGCTCATCATGAATTAGATGAACTGTGGTGTCATGCCCTCGCTGCGAGCCCAACCCAACCCATTTTGGCAGACCTGGGAGGAACTGGCATGAAAACGCCTAAAGGAGCTACATTTCTGAGCAACAAGTTGCACAAAAACTTTGCAACTTTTCAAAACAATTTACACTCACAATTTTTGGGGACCTACTCTCTTATCCACCCGTGTAACCCTTATACTCTCCTTGTGGCGCACATGGCATAGTTGCCTACTCACCCTATTTGTTATAGAATTGTTTCTTTCCTGTAATAATATGGCAGAGTTATCACCATAAATATGCCAGTTTTGATTGAAACATTGTGGATCGCCCCCAGTGTAGGGCAATGGAGTACTCGGATCTGGGCCCTTCTGTAGTCGGTGGGGATGTCACGGTGGCTAGACCCGGTCCGTGGCCCTTTGAGCGGCGTCCAATAAAAGGACAACAGTTTATAGGATAGTGTTCGTGACGCCACCTGTGGTATTCGGTCAGGGTGACCGACGCTGCTTAGGGGTCCACTGGGGTGATGTTATGGCAGCTAGATAGTATACCTTCCCACAGATGAAGTATGTCCCCAGGGCTTCCCAGAGTGTAGATGGTGGATGGTGCAAGGCGCAGTGAATAACGAGGACACAAGGGTGCAGTCTCTTTACCTTTACTGAAGGCTTCAGCATCCACAGTCCAGGGTAGGGACCACAGGGTAGGCAGAGTCCGGCCGGTCTGAAGTCAAATCCAGAGTCCCCTTATCCAGGAGGAATTCAATAGCTTTCCCCTAGCGCACAGTAACACAGTAGGTCCCTACTTGCATAAGCCCCAATAAGGTCCTCACTGTTATTACTCCTCTCTGTCCCCCAGCTGGTGTGGATAGGACAAACCCGTATGACTGATGGCCTGAGGCTTTTTATAAGGACCCTAGAGATGCCCCGGCCCCACTAAGTTGCCACCGTGTCTTCTTAGGTATTAAGGTCGGGCAGCTAATGTGGAATTAACTGTCCTGCCAGTCTCTGAAGTAACGGCATAGAGCTCTTTACTCCCTCGGTGTTCTGGCTACCGGATCTGCGCTTCAGATGGAGGCAGCCTGCTTCTAGCTGGTCTCCCACTGATGTTTCACTCCTGTTGCTATGACTTCTTTTCTCACTCACTACAGCACAATTCTCTTCGTGTCCTTTCCTGGGATGCTGCCGCATGGCATGCAGGCGCAGCTCCGTGGACCCTCGTCCTCCTCAGACCGCAGTCTGGATCTGACTGGAGATCACTCCAACCAGCTCGACCTGGAGACCTTTCCTCGTCGGTCCCCAACCAGGAACTCCCTAACTTTCCTCCAACTCACCAGTTTTACCCTAATGTGAGGAGTGGCCTAATAGATAGAACTTTTTGCTCCCCCTGGTGGCTGGAGTGTGAAGTGTGTGTGTGGCTGTGATACCTGGACAGAAGATCTCCTTCATTGCCTTCAGACGTAACATCACTTTCCCTGGTGGAAGAATAACATTACTGCAACGAACCAGGACTCTGGGGCGCTACAATTGTATTTGAGAAGTCCTAGTGCTCCATTTTCTCAAGAGTAATGAGTTTTTGGTGCACAGCTAATGACTCAATAAGCTAATGCAGGGGTGCAGATCAGTGGTCATAAATAGTAATCAAAAAGAAGGGAGAAAGCAAGACCACTATATGAAGGTAGCCTCTATTCCCTGCTTCCCCCATACTGGCCTCCTGGATAGACTTTTGATTACTCCCTGGTAGATATAAGAGCGGATTCTTTCATGAATCCGTGGAACCATCCTACAGCACTACATATAGGCAATTGCCTTTTTTCCATTCTTGTGGGGTGATTTTCATCTACCCTTCCTGATACATACAGGCAATTGCCTCACCACATACACATTGCTCATTGGGATAGTTGTGTGCTGCTATTTTCATGCAGTATCCTTGCTTTTGCCACCAGTGCTTTACTTCTAACTTGCTTCACTTTCAGTACTATTTCAGGATTAATCGAGGCTAGAGATAATTGTTTACATGTGACCATATTATATATTGATCTATTAACATATGGTTTCTATCTATATATTTTTATATATATGATTTTCTGCACAAGGTGTGGGTTCATGCAGGTTGTTTGATTGTTTTTTTAAATGTTTTTATTCATGTTGTCAACAAAGCTTTTTCCTTTTTATAATGTATTGGTGGTGTGCACTTCATTATAGTGGTCTTGCGTTCTCTCTTCTTTTGGAGTGCTCCATTTTCTGACGTATATGAATGTGTCTAGGAAAGTAAGCTTCAGAATTTGACGAAGAATTGCTTTTAGCCTGCACCAAATTCATCCACATTATACATGAATAAGATAATCAGGTTTTGCTGTGGTTTTTCATGCAGATTTTGTGGTTAAAACTAAGAGTGGATTATAAACAAGAAGAACAGCAATATCTGTCCTTTATACTTTCTTATCCTTTATGATATACATCTGGTTTTGGCTTCAAAAGTACGTTAGAAGATCTGAACAAAACCTGAACGTGTGCCCTCACCTACACAAAGGTATTTCCAGGTGACCCAAAAAGCCCTGTTCACATGAAACAAAGTTGTATTTAAGACAGTGACTTTAAAATTAGAAGTGGTGTGGACTATATGTCAAAGTACATGATGATAATTTTATGGATAACACATATGGGAACCACATTGTTCTTGAGATCAGTACTTGGGGAATGAGTATTAGAAAGGGCAGTTCTCAATAATACTGCAGGAAGTCGTTTTATGTAAGCGATGTGTTCCTTAAAATGTAATATGGCTCATAATAAATGTTTCCAATACTACAACCAGTTGTAAAATCAAAACATCAAACGATCTAGGTATACTCATATTATAGAGACTTACGTGGAGGTTATATGGTACCCCAATACAGGGAGTTAGAGGTATGGTGCAGGAGATAAAAGATAGGTGGAATGCTGGCGACCAAATTACTGGCTGTGCCCCCCCAAAAAAAAGCCAGAATGATGGTGCAATAGTGGTGTCCACATCAGGAAACTTACTGTAAGTGCCGGGAAGTACTAGAATATCAGAAGGACGGGTAAGTATTCCTTACATACCCCATATTCAGCTCCAGTGTCAAACTGGGGTGCTAAGGGCCCACCAGTAACATTGACTTTGGGGGGCCCATTTTTTACCTGCATGCAAATATTACACCACCCTCGTTCACAAATTTACCTATATCTCTATATAATAGCAAACTGGGTAGTTTGGTTAATGATGAGATGCTGTTTTTTTCTGTACAGAGTGAATCAAGTGAATTATGACAAGTACTGTCCATACAGTGGGGTTGGGGGCCCACATTGCACAGGGGGCTCACCGGGGGATTCCCCTGTTACCATATGGGCCTGTCCGAGCCTGTTCAACTCTTACTAGAGGGACAGGGGCCAATTTTCCAACTTCCTGCCTTTAGTGGCAATACCATCTTGAACCTCATGTCTCCAAATTCTAGAGAGGTACTGATGCAAACCATGCTTAGCGCTAGCATCATGGCTTGTATACTGGTCAAATTATGTGGCTCTTGTAAAAAATGAATAATCATACCAACTTACAATCTGCTGTACATTCTCCAATTTTGCTAGATATTTCCAAAGATCATCAGAAGGACAGGGAAGTCTTGAGGGGTATGAAAGGACATACAAACCACCGCTAGTTGGCTGCTACACATCACTTCCTGTGGCACTGGAGCAATCAGATGAAGGTCGCGAGGCTATGTAGCCATATTTATTGCCCATCGTCCTTACTATTCTATGTTTATACCAAATATAAACATTTTTGTTATTCCCTCGACTGCATCAGTTTGTTAAATAAATGAGAAAGGTGTAAAAAAAATAATAAAAAAGAATACAAAATAATAAACACATAATGTAGCAAGAAAGAATGAAAAAAAAAGTTTTTGAATGCAAAGTGTTATGATTAGGCAATTCAGTACCACAGTGAACATAGAGGTTAGAGCACATACAGTGATCTGACAATAATCCAAAAACATAGAACGAGCTCTGAGACGTTGGAACTCTGTTGACCGCAATCCCTGATCCTCTCCAACAACACTAGAGGCAGCCGTGGATTGCGCCTAACGCTACCTGTTGTGAATTCTGTGGCTGAGTTCACTTCTGTGGTCACAAGTGGTATTGCAGTCTCTGGGCTTCCTCCCTCAGGTGTTTTGGTGAGCTCGTTGGCTGCCTTGCTATTTAGCTCCACCTGAGTCTGTCTTCCTTGCTCCTTGTCAATGTTCCAGTGTTGGATCTGAGCTACTGCATCTTTCCTTGGGCCTGCTGCTCTGCTAGATAAGTGCTTCTAGTTTGTTTACTGTTTTTTCTGTCCAGCTTGCTATTAACTTTTGCTGGAAGCTCTGAGAAGCAAAGGGGTGCACCGCCGTGCTGTTAGTTCGGCACGGTGGGTCTTTTTGCCCATTTGCGTGGTTTTCGTTTTAGGGTTTTTTTTAGACTGCATAGTTCTCTTTGCTATCCTCGCTCTGTCTAGAATATCGGGCCTCACTTTGCTGAATCTATTTCATTCCTACGTTTGTCTTTTCATCTTGCTAACAGTCATTATATGTGGGGGGCTGCCTATTCCTTTGGGGTATTTCTCTGAGGTAAGTCAGGCTTGTATTTCTATCTTCAGGCTAGTCAGCTCCTCAGGCAGTGCCGAGTTGCATAGGTAGTTGATAGGCGCAATCCACTGCTGCTTATAGTTGTTGTGAGGATAGATCAGGTACTGCAGTCTACAGAGATTCCACGTCTCAGAGCTCGTCCTATTGTTTTTGGTTATTGCCAGATCTCTGTATGTGCGCTGATTACTGCACGCTGTGTTGCCTGATTGCCAGCCATAACAGTACAAGGAGCCACACCAATGATTTCCAATAGAGGGAAAAAAGAAATCCTGACATCATTTTTTTTTCTTAGCTCTGTCTTCAGTCTTTTTTTTCCCCTAGACATTAGAGTGCTTCAGGACACAGCTGTGGACATGGATATTCAGGCTCTCTGCTCCTCAATGGATAATCTCGTTGTAAATGTACAAAAGATTCAAGATACTATTGATCAGAAATCGATGCTAGAACCAAGAATTCCGATTCCTGATTTGTTTTTTGGTGACAGAACTAAGTTCCTGAGCTTCAGAAATAATTGTAAGCTATTTTTGGCCTTGAAACCTCATTCTTCTGGTAATCCTATTCAACAGGTTTTGATTATTATTTCTTTTTTGCGCGGCGACCCACAGGACTGGGCGTTTTCTCTTGCACCAGGAGATTCTGCATTGAGTAATGTTGATGCATTTTTCCAGGCGCTGGGATTGCTTTACGATGAGCCTAATTCAGTGGATCAAGCTGAGAAAAATCTGCTGGCTTTATGCCAGGGTCAGGATGATGTAGAAGTATATTGTCAGAAATTTAGGAAATGGTCAGTACTCACTCTGTGGAATGAATCTGCACTAGCGGCTTTGTTCAGAAAGGGTCTCTCTGAAGCTCTTAAGGATGTAATGGTGGGATTTCCTATGCCTGCTGGTTTGAATGAGTCTATGTCCTTGGCCATTCAGATCGGTCGTCGCTTGCGCGAGCGTAAATCTGTGCACCATCTGGCGGTATTGTCTGAGAGTAAGCCTGAGCCTATGCAGTGCGACAGGACTATGACTAAAGTAGAACGGCACGAACACAGACGTCTGAACAGACTGTGTTTCTATTGTAGTGATTCTACTCATGCTATTTCTAATTGTCCTAAACGCACTAGGCGGTTCGATAGCTCTGCCGTTATTGGTACTGTACAGTCCAAATTCCTTTTGTCCATTACCTTAATGTGCTCTTTGTCATCATATTCTGTCATGGCGTTTGTGGATTCAGGCGCTGCCCTGAATCTGATGGATTTGGATTATGCTTAACATTGTGGATTTTTCTTGGAGCCTTTGCGGTGTCCAATTCCGTTGAGAGGAATTGATGCTACACCTTTGGCCAAGAATAAGCCTCAGTACTGGGCCCAGCTGACCATGTGCATGGCTCCTGCACATCAGGAAGTTATTCGCTTTTTGGTACTGCATAATTTGCATGATGTGGTCGTGTTGGGGTTGCCATGGCTACAAACCCATAATCCAGTATTGGATTGGAACTCTATGTCGGTAACCAGCTGGGGTTGTCAGGGAGTACATGGTGATGTTCCATTTTTGTCTATTTCGTCATCCATTCCTTCTGACATCCCAGAGTTCTTGTCGGACTTTCAGGATGTATTTGAAGAGTCCAAGTCTGATGCCCTACCTCCGCATAGGAATTGTGATTGTGCTATCGATTTGATTCCTGGTAGTAAATTCCCTAAGGGTCGTTTATTTAATTTGTCCGTACCTGAACACACCGCTATGCGCAGTTATGTGAAGGAGTCCCTGGAGAAGGGACATATTCGCCCATCGTCGTCACCATTGGGAGCAGGGTTCTTTTTTGTAGCCAAGAAGGATGGTTCACTAAGACCGTGTATTGATTACCGCCTTCTTAATAAGATCACTGTTAAGTTTCAGTATCCCTTGCCATTGATTTCTGACTTGTTTGCTCGGATTAAGGGGGCTAGTTGGTTTACTAAGATTGATCTTCGTGGTGCGTATAATCTGGTGAGAATCAGGCAGGGAGATGAATGGAAAACGGCATTTAATACGCCCGAGGGTCATTTTGAGTATCTGGTGATGCCGTTCGGACTTGCCAATGCTCCATCTGTTTTTCAGTCTTTTATGCATGACATTTTCCGTGAGTATCTGGATAAATTCTTGATTGTTTACTTGGATGACATTTTGATCTTCTCAGATGATTGGGAGTCTCATGTGAAGCAAGTCAGAATGGTTTTCCAGGTACTGCGTGCTAATTCCTTGTTCGTGAAGGGATCAAAGTGTCTCTTCGGTGTGCAGAAAGTTTCATTTTTGGGGTTCATCTTTTCCCCTTCTACTATCGAGATGGATCCGGTTAAGGTTCAGGCCATCCAGGATTGGACTCAGCCGACATCTCTAAAAAGTCTGCAGAAATTCCTGGGCTTTGCTAATTTTTATCGTCGCTTCATCTGTAATTTTTCTAGCATTGCCAGACCATTGACCGATTTGACCAAGAAGGGTGCTGATTTGGTTAATTGGTCTTCTGCTGCCGTGGAAGCTTTTCAGGAGTTGAAGCGTCGTTTTTGCTGTGCCCCTGTGTTGTGTCAACCTGATGTTTCTCTTCCGTTCCAGGTCGAGGTTGATGCTTCTGAGATTGGTGCAGGGGCGGTTTTGTCACAGAGAGGTTCTGGTTGCTCAGTGTTCAAACCATGTGCTTTCTTTTCCAGGAAATTTTCTGCTGCTGAGCGTAATTATGATGTGGGCAACCGAGAGTTGCTGGCCATGAAGTGGGCATTCGAGGAGTGGCGTCATTGGCTTGAGGGTGCTAAGCATCGCGTGGTGGTTTTGACTGATCATAAGAACCTTACTTATCTTGAGTCTGCCAAGCGCTTGAATCCTAGACAGGCCCGTTGGTCGTTATTTTTTGCTCGTTTTGATTTTGTGATTTCATACCTTCCGGGCTCTAAAAATGTGAAGGCGGATGCTCTGTCTAGGAGTTTTGTGCCCGACTCTCCGGGGTTATCTGAGCCGGCGAGTATCCTCAAGGAAGGAGTCATTGTGTCTGCCATCTCCCCTGATTTGCGGAGAGTGTTGCAGAAATTTCAGGCTAATAAACCTGATCGTTGTCCGGCCGAGAAACTGTTCGTCCCTGATAGGTGGACTAGTAAAGTTATCTCTGAACTTCATTGTTCGGTGCTGGCCGGTCATCCAGGAATCTTTAGTACCAGGGAGTTGGTTGCTAGATCCTTCTGGTGGCCATCTCTGTCACGGGATGTGCGTGCTTTTGTGCAGTCCTGTGGAATTTGTGCTAGGGCTAAGCCCTGCTGTTCACGTGCCAGTGGGTTGCTTTTGCCCTTGCCGGTCCCGAAGAGGCCTTGGACACATATTTCGATGGATTTCATTTCTGACCTTCCCGTTTCTCAAAAAATGTCGGTCATTTGGGTGGTCTGTGATCGCTTTTCTAAAATGGTCCATCTGGTGCCCTTGGTTAAATTGCCTTCCTCCTCTGATTTGGTGCCTTTGTTCTTCCAGCATGTGGTTCGTTTACATGGCATTCCTGAGAATATTGTTTCTGACAGAGGTTCCCAGTTTGTCTCGAGGTTCTGGCGAGCCTTTTGTGGTAGGATGGGCATTGACCTATCTTTTTCCTCGGCCTTCCATCCTCAGACTAATGGCCAGACCGAACGAACCAATCAGACCTTGGAAACATATCTGAGATGTTTTGTTTCCGCTGACCAGGATGATTGGGTGTCATGTTTGCCGTTGGCTGAGTTCGCCCTTAATAATCGGGCCAGCTCGGCTACCTTGGTCTCTCCATTTTTCTGCAATTCTGGGTTCCATCCTCGTTTCTCTTCAGGACAGGTTGAGTCTTCGGACTGTCCTGGTGTGGATTATGTGGTGGACAGGTTGCAGCAGATCTGGACTCAGGTAGTGGACAATTTGACCTTGTCCCAGGAGAAGGCTCAGCTTTTCGCTAATCGCAGACGCCGTGTGGGACCCCGACTTCGTGTTGGGGATCTGGTTTGGTTATCTTCTCGTCATATTCCTATGAAGGTTTCCTCTCCTAAATTTAAACCTCGTTTTATTGGTCCGTATAGGATTTCTGAGATTCTCAATCCGGTGTCTTTTCGTCTGACCCTCCCAGACTCCTTTTCCATACATAATGTATTCCATAGGTCGTTGTTGAGGAGATACGTGGCACCTATGGTTCCATCTGTGGAGCCTCCTGCCCCTGTTTTGGTGGAGGGGGAATTGGAGTATATTGTGGAGAAGATTTTGGATTCTCGTGTCTCTAGACGGAAACTCCAGTATCTGGTCAAATGGAAGGGTTATGCTCAGGAAGATAATTCCTGGGTTTTTGCCTCTGATGTCCATGCCCCAGATCTTGTTCGTGCCTTTCATGTGGCTCATCCTGGTCGGCCTGGGGGTTCTGGTGAGGGTTCGGTGACCCCTCCTCAAGGGGGGGGTACTGTTGTGAATTCTGTGGCTGAGTTCACTTCTGTGGTCACAAGTGGTATTGCAGTCTCTGGGCTTCCTCCCTCAGGTGTTTTGGTGAGCTCGTTGGCTGCCTTGCTATTTAGCTCCACCTGAGTCTGTCTTCCTTGCTCCTTGTCAATGTTCCAGTGTTGGATCTGAGCTACTGCATCTTTCCTTGGGCCTGCTGCTCTGCTAGATAAGTGCTTCTAGTTTGTTTACTGTTTTTTCTGTCCAGCTTGCTATTAACTTTTGCTGGAAGCTCTGAGAAGCAAAGGGGTGCACCGCCGTGCTGTTAGTTCGGCACGGTGGGTCTTTTTGCCCCTTTGCGTGGTTTTCGTTTTAGGGTTTTTTGTAGACTGCATAGTTCTCTTTGCTATCCTCGCTCTGTCTAGAATATCGGGCCTCACTTTGCTGAATCTATTTCATTCCTACGTTTGTCTTTTCATCTTGCTAACAGTCATTATATGTGGGGGGCTGCCTATTCCTTTGGGGTATTTCTCTGAGGTAAGTCAGGCTTGTATTTCTATCTTCAGGCTAGTCAGCTCCTCAGGCAGTGCCGAGTTGCATAGGTAGTTGATAGGCGCAATCCACTGCTGCTTATAGTTGTTGTGAGGATAGATCAGGTACTGCAGTCTACAGAGATTCCACGTCTCAGAGCTCGTCCTATTGTTTTTGGTTATTGCCAGATCTCTGTATGTGCGCTGATTACTGCACGCTGTGTTGCCTGATTGCCAGCCATAACAGCTACCTATGCAACTCGGCACAGCCTGAGAAACTAGCTAGCCTGAAGATAGAAAATAAGCCTACCTTGCCTCAGAGAAATACCCCAAAGGAAAAGGCAGCCCCCCACATATAATGACTGTGAGTTAAGATGAAAAGACAAACGTAGAGATGAAATAGATTTAGCAAAGTGAGGCCCGACTTTCTGAACAGAGCGAGGATAGGAAAGGTAACTTTGCGGTCAACACAAAACCCTAAAAACCACGCAAAGGGGGCAAAAAGACCCTCCGTACCGAACTAACGGCACGGAGGTACACCCTCTGCGTCCCAGAGCTTCCAGCAAACAAATAGATAAGCTGGACAGAAGAAAAGCAAACAAAATAGCAAAGGAAAACTTAGCTATGCAGAGCAGCAGGCCACAGGAACGATCCAGGAGGAAAACAAGTCCAATACTGGAACATTGACAGGAAGCCAGGATCAAAGCACTAGGTGGAGTTAAGTAGAGCAGCCCCTAACGACCTCACCACATCACCTGAGGGAGGAAACTCAGAAGCCGCAGTACCACTTCCCTCCACCAACGGAAGCTCACAGAGAGAATCAGCCGAAGTACCACTTGTGACCACAGGAGGGAGCTCTGCCACAGAATTCACAACAGTACCCCCCCTTGAGGAGGGGTCACCGAACCCTCACCAGAGCCCCCAGGCCGACCAGGATGAGCCACATGAAAGGCACGAACAAGATCGGGAGCATGGACATCAGAGGCAAAGACCCAGGAATTATCTTCCTGAGCATAACCCTTCCACTTAACCAGATACTGGAGTTTCCGTCTAGAAACACGAGAATCCAAAATCTTCTCCACAATATACTCCAACTCCCCCTCCACCAAAACCGGGGCAGGAGGGTCAACAGATGGAACCATAGGTGCCACGTATCTCCGCAACAATGACCTATGGAATACGTTATGTATGGAAAAAGAATCTGCAAGGGTCAGACGAAAAGACACAGGATTAAAAACCTCAGAAATCCTATACGGACCAATGAAATGAGGTTTAAACTTAGGAGAGGAAACCTTCATAGGAATATGACGAGAAGATAACCAAACCAGATCCCCAACACGAAGTCGGGGACCCACACATCATCTGCGATTAGCAAAACGTTGAGCCTTCTCCTGGGACAAGGTCAAATTGTCCACTACCTGAGTCCAAATCTGCTGCAACCTGTCCACCACAGTATCCACACCAGGACAGTCCGAAGACTCAACTTGTCCTGACGAGAAACGAGGATGGAACCCAGAGTTGCAGAAAAATGGCGAAACCAAGGTAGCCGAGCTGGCCCGATTATTAAGGGCGAACTCAGCCAAAGGCAAAAAGGACACCCAGTCATCCTGATCAGCAGAAACAAAACATCTCAGACATGTTTCCAAGGTCTGATTGGTTCGTTCGGTCTGGCCATTAGTCTGAGGATGGAAAGCCGAGGAAAAAGACAAGTCAATGCCCATCCTACCACAAAAAGCTCGCCAAAACCTCGAAACAAACTGGGAACCTCTGTCAGAAACGATAAACTCTGGAATGCCATGTAAACGAACCACATGCTGGAAGAACAATGGCACCAAATCAGAGGAGGAAGGCAATTTAGACAAGGGTACCAAATGGACCATCTTAGAAAAGCGATCACAGACCACCCAAATGACTGACATCTTTTGAGAAACGGGAAGATCTGAAATAAAATCCATAGAGATATGTGTCCAAGGCCTCTTCGGGACTGGCAAGGGCAAAAGCAACCCACTGGCACGAGAACAGCAGGGCTTAGCCCGAGCACAAATCCCACAGGACTGCACAAAAGTACGCACATCCCGCGACAGAGATGGCCACCAAAAGGATCTAGCCACTAACTCTCTGGTACCAAAGATTCCAGGATGACCAGCCAAGACCGAACAATGAACCTCAGAGATAACTTTATTCGTCCACCTATCAGGGACAAACAGTTTCTCCGCTGGACAACCATCAGGTTTATTAGCCTGAAATTTTTGCAGCACTCGCCGCAAATCAGGGGAGATGGCAGACACAATTACTCCTTCCTTGAGGATACCCGCCGGCTCAGACAAACCCGGAGAGTCGGGCACAAAACTCCTAGACAGAGCATCCGCCTTCACATTTTTAGAGCCCGGAAGGTACGAAATCACAAATTCAAAACGGGCAAAAAACAGCGACCAACGAGCCTGTCTAGGATTCAACCGCTTGGCAGACTCGAGATAAGTCAAGTTCTTATGATCAGTCAATACCACCACGCGATGCTTAGCTCCTTCAAGCCAATGACGCCACTCCTCGAATGCCCACTTCATGGCCAGCAACTCTCGGTTGCCCACATCATAATTTCGCTCAGCAGGCGAAAACTTCCTGGAAAAGAAGGCGCACGGTTACTTCACTGAGCAATCAGAACCTCTCTGCGACAAAACAGCCCCTGCTCCAATCTCAGAAGCATCAACCTCGACCTGGAACGGAAGCGAAACATCTGGTTGACACAACACAGGGGCAGAAGAAAAACGACGCTTCAACTCTTGAAAAGCTTCCACCAATTGACCACATCAGCACCGTTCTTGGTCAAATCGGTCAATGGTTTAGCAATACTAGAAAAATTGCAGATGAAGCGACGATAAAAATTAGTAAAAGCCCAGGAACTTTTGCAGACTTTTCAGAGATGTCGGCTGAGTCCAATCATGGATGGCTTGGACCTTAACAGGATCCATCTCGATAGTAGAATGGGAAAAGATGAACCCCAAAAATGAAACCTTCTGCACACCAAAGAGACACTTTAATCCCTTCACAAACAAAGAATTAGCACGCAGGACCTGAAAAACCGTTCTGACCTGCTTCACATGAGACTCCCAATAATCCGAGAAGATCAAAATGTCATCCAAGTACACAATCAGGAATTTATCCAGGTACTCTCGGAAGATGTCATGCATAAAGGACTGAAACACTGATGGAGCATTGGCAAGTCCGAATGGCATTACTAGATACTCAAAATGACCCTCGGGCGTATTAAATGCAGTTTTCCATTCATCGCCTCGCTTAATTCGCACAAGATTATACGCACCACGAAGATCTATCTTGGTGAACCAACTAGCCCCCTTAATCCGAGCAAACAAATCAGATAACAACGGCAAGGGGTACTGAAATTTAACCGTGATCTTATTTAGAAGGCGGTAATCTATACAAGGTCTCAGCGAACCATCCTTCTTGGCTACAAAAAAGAACCCTGCTCCTAATGGCGACGATGACGGGCGAATATGCCCCTTCTCCAGGGACTCCTTCACATAACTGTGCATAGCGGCGTGCTAAGGCACAGATAAATTAAACAATCGGCCTTTTGGGAACTTACTACCAGGAATCAAATTGATAGCACAATCACAAACCCTATGCGGACGTAGGGCATCGGACTTGGGCTCATCAAATACATCCCGGTAATCAGACAAGAACTCTGGAACCTCAGAAGGGGTGGATGACGAAATTGACAAAAATGGAACATCACCATGTACCCCCTGACAACCCGAGCTGGACACCGACATGGATTTCCAATCTAATACTGGATTATGGACTTGTAGCCATGGCAACCCCAACACGACCACATCATGCAGATTATGCAACACCAGAAAGCGAATAACCTCCTGATGTGCAGGAGCCATGCACATGGTCAGCTGGGTCCAGTACTGAGGCTTATTCTTGGCCAAAGGCGTAGCATCAATTCCTCTCAATGGAATAGGACACTGCAAGGGCTCCAAGAAAAACCCACAACGCTTAGCATACTCCAAGTCCATCAAATTCAGGGCAGCGCCTGAATCCTACAAATGCCATGACAGAATACGATGACAAAGAGCAGATCAAGGTAACGGACAGAAGAAATTTTGACTGTACAGTACCAATGGTGGCAAACCTAGCGAACCGCTTAGTGCGCTTAGGACAATCAGAGATAGCATGAGTGGAATCACCACAGTAGAAACACAGCCCATTCAGACGTCTGTGTTCTTGCCGTTCAACTCTGGTCAAAGTCCTATCGCACTGCATAGGCTCAGGTTTAAGCTCAGGTAATACCGCCAAATGGTGCACAGATTTACGCTCACGCAAGCGTCGACCAATCTGAATGGCCAAAGACATAGACTCATTCAAACCAGCAGGCATAGGAAATCCCACCATGACATCCTTAAGGGCTTCAGAGAGAACCTTTCTGAACATAGCTGCCAGCGCAGATTCATTCCATAGAGTGAGCACGGACCACTTTCTAAATTTCTGACAATATAACTCTATCTCATCCTGACCCTGACAAAGAGCCAGCAAATTTCTTTCTGCCTGATCCACTGAATTAGGTTCATCGTACAGCAATCCGAGCGCCAGGAAAAACGCATCGACATTACTTAATGCAGGATCTCCTGGCGCAAGAGAAAATGCCCAGTCCTGAGGGTCGCCACGCAAAAAAGAAATAATGATCAAAACCTGTTGAACTGGATCACCAGAGGAGCGAGGTTTCAAGGCCAGAAATAGTTTACAATTATTTTTGAAACTCAGAAACTTAGTTCTATCACCAAAAAACAAATCAGGAATAGGAATTCTTGGTTCTAACATAGATTTCTGATCAATAGTGTCTTGAATCTTTTGTACTCTTGCCGAGAGCTGATCCACACATGAAGACAGACTTCTAATGTCCATTGCTACACCTGTGTCCTGAACCACCCAAATGTCTAGGGGAAAAAAAAGGCAAAACACAGTGCAGAGAAAAAAAAATGGTCTCAGAACTTCTTTTTTCCCTCTATTGAGAATCATTAGTACTTTTGGCTTCCTGTACTGTTATGATTAGGCAATTCAGTACCACAGTGAACATAGAGGTCAGAGCACATACAGTGATCTGACAATAATCCAAAAACATAGAACGAGCTCTGAGACGTGGGAACTCTGTTGACCGCAATCCCTGATCCTCTCCAACAACACTAGAGGCAGCCGTGGATTGCGCCTAACGCTACCTATGCAACTCGGCACAGCCTGAGAAACTAGCTAGCCTGAAGATAGAAAATAAGCCTACCTTGCCTCAGAGAAATACCTCAAAGGAAAAGGCAGCCCCCCACATATAATGACTGTGAGTTAAGATGAAAAGACAAACGTAGAGATGAAATAGATTTAGAAAAGTGAGGCCCGACTTTCTGAACAGAGCGAGGATAGGAAAGGTAACTTTGCGGTCAACACAAAACCCTAAAAACCACGCAAAGGGGGCAAAAAGACCCTCCGTACCGAACTAACGGCACGGAGGTACACCCTCTGCGTCCCAGAGCTTCCAGCAAACAAATAGATAAGCTGGACAGAAGAAAAGCAAACAAAATAGCAAAGGAAAACTTAGCTATGCAGAGCAGCAGGCCACAGGAACGATCCAGGAGGAAAACAAGTCCAATACTGGAACATTGACAGGAAGCCAGGATCAAAGCACTAGGTGGAGTTAAGTAGAGCAGCCCCTAACGACCTCACCACATCACCTGAGGGAGGAAACTCAGAAGCCGCAGTACCACTTCCCTCCACCAACGGAAGCTCACAGAGAGAATCAGCCGAAGTACCACTTGTGACCACAGGAGGGAGCTCTGCCACAGAATTCACAACAGCAAAGAGACAAAATAAAAAAGTGTTCATATTTTCAATGTCATATTTCAAGACTGACATAGGTTTGTATTGAAGTCCATAATTCCACTAAAGGTACCGTCACACTGAACGATATCGCTAGCGATCCGTGACGTTGTAGCGTCCTGGCTAGCGATATCATTCAGTTTGACACACAGCAGCGATCAGAATCCTGCTGTGATGTCGTTGGTAGTGTTGAGCATTCCGATACCGCAAGTATCGGGTATCAGCCGATACTTGCGGTATCGGAATTCCGATACCGAGATCCGATACTTTTGTGATATCGGGTATCGGTATCGGATCAATAGGGATTTGTAAAATAAAGAATTAAAATAAAAAATATTGATATGCTCACCTCTCCGGCTGCCCCTGGACATCACGCTGCTAACCGGGAGGCTTCTTTGTTTAAAATGCGCGCCTTTAGGACCTGCGAATGACGTCCCGGCTTCTGATTGGTCGCTTGCCGCCCATGTGACCGGCACGCGACCAATCAGAAGCCGTGACGTCATTCGCAGGTCCTCAATTCCTAGAATTAGGAGTTTAGTGAATGAGAATGACGTCGCGGCTTCTGATTGGTCGCGTGCCGCCCATGTGACCGGCACGCGACCAATCAGAAGCCGCGACGTCATTCTCATTCACAAAAACTCCTAATTCTAGGAATTGAGGACCTGCGAATGACGTCACGGCTTCTGATTGGTCGCGTGCCGGTCACATGGGCGGCACGCGACCAATCAGAAGCCGGGACGTCATTCGCAGGTCCTAAAGGCGCGCATTTTAAACAAAGAAGCCTCCCGGTTAGCAGCGTGATGTCCAGGGGCCGCCGGAGAGGTGAGCATATCAATATTTTTTATTTTAATTCTTTATTTTACACATCCCTATGGATCCCAGGGCCTGAAGGAGAGTTTCCTCTCCTTCAGACCCTGGGAACCATGAGAATACCTTCCGATACTTGATGTCCCATTGACTTGTATTGGTATCGGATATCGGTATCGGCGATATCCGATATTTTTCGGGTATCGGCCGATACTATCCGATACCGATACTTTCAAGTATCGGACGGTATCGCTCAACACTAGTCGTTGGTCGCTGCAGAAAGTCCAGCACTTTATTTTGTCGCTGGACTTCCTTCTGACATCGCTGAATCGGCGTGTGTGACGCCGATTCAGCGACGTCTTCGCTGGTAACCAGGGTAAACATCGGGTTACTAAGCGCAGGGCCGCTCATCCACTTGTGAAGCTGTGCCCAGAATTGTAGCCCAAATCGATTCATATGAGCATTGTGGAAGGAAGTCTAGTCTGGCCGGCTCAATGTGAATTAGGTTTATGGAACTTGGAGGGTCAGATACAGTTATGTGTAAAATAATAGCAGGGTGTTTAACCCCTTTCTGACTTCAGACGGAATAGTACGTCCGACGTCAGTGCCCCCGCTTTGAAGCGGGCTCCAGCAGTGAGCCCGCATCAAAGCCAGGACATGTCAGCTGTTTTGAACAGCTGACATGTGCCCGCAATAGGTGCGGGCAGAATCGCGATCCACCTGCGCCTATTAACTAGTTAAATGCCGCTGTCAAACTCTGAAAGTGGCCATCCGGACGGAAATGCGTGCACCGGTGACCCCTATCACGTGATCGGGGGTCATTGGTGCATTGGCATGACAACCAGAAGACTCCTGAAGACTTCTATGGTTGTTGATGCCCGATTGCTATGAGCGCCACCCTGTGGTCGGCGCTCATAGCTATGCTGCAATTCTACTACATAGGGGCAATCTGAGCATCGCCTCTATGTAGCAGAGGCAATCGAGTTGTGGCAGCTTCTAGTCTCCCATGCAGGCTATTGAAGCATGCCAAAATGTTAAAAAATGTTTTTAAAAATATGACAAAAATAAAAAAATATAACAGTTTAATCACCCATTCAAAATAAAACAATAAAAAAATCCAACCTACAAGTATTTAGTATCGCCACATTCAGAATCGCCGATCTATCAATAAAAAAGGATTAACCTTATCGCTAAACGGCGTAGCGAGAAAAAAGTCAAAACGCCAGAATTACATTTCTTTGGTCGCCGCAACATTGCATTAAAATGCAATAATGGGCGATCAAAAGAACATATCTGCACCAAAATGGTATCATTAAAAATGCCATCTCGGCGTGCAAAAAATAAGCCCTCACCCAACCCGAGATCACAAAAAATGGAGAAGCTACGGGTAATGGAAAATTGCGCAATTTTTAATTTTTTTTAGCAAAGTTTGGATTTTTTTTTTCACCACTTAAATAAAAAAGAACCTAGATGTGTTTGGTGTCTATGAACTCGTAATTTAAAAAAACTGACCGTCACATCCAAACATAGAATAAGTGTGAACAGGTGCTGAACCTAGAGTCACCAACTCGTAAAGAGTCAAATAAATAAGGCAGCACACTGCGGCGCTAAAACATGCAAACATGAAAATTGAACTGCATTACTGCACTAGAAATATGAAAAAATGAGAGCATTTAGCGCATAAATTGGCCAATTCATGTGTACCTAGTAGCCACATTATGGCATCTCTCTTATACCAGGTCCTACACTTGCCTTTCCTCGCTGAGAATAAATGTCTTCATCTGAATGGGTACCTGCGAAACCTCTTCTTAGGCTAGGTTCATATTGCGTTAGTGCAATCCGTTTAGCGCCTAGCGCTAGCAGATTGCGCTAACGCAATGTTGTTTTATGGGGTCGCGTTAAACGTCCCCGCTCTCGCAGATCTCCGAGCAAGCAGTGTCCGCGGCGCGCCACAAAACACCGGCACATCGCTAGCGCGTACCGAAAATGGCACGCGCTAGTGATGCGCGTCCCCATTGCTGTTAATGGGCGCGCTAACGGACGCGTTGCACGGCGTTAATTTCGCCGTGCAACGCTGTCCGTTAGCGCGGTCACATTAACGCAATATGAACCAAGCCTTAGACTAAATTGCTCTCTCTCTGTGGAGGGGTAATGGACCTGCTGCGATTAAAACACCTATGGCTAGGAGGCGGAGTGCTCAGTCAGAAGGCTAAAGAATATAAATTTCAAAAAACTGACCGTCATATCCAAACATAGACTAAGTGTGAACAGGTGCTGAACCTAGAGTCACCAACTCGTATAAAGTCAAATAAATAAGGTAGCACACTGCGGCGCTAAAACATGCAAACATGAAACATGAAAATTGACTCTAGAACAAAAACAAAAAGGCAAAACCGAAAAAAGCTCCAGGGGTTAAGGGGTTAAACCAACTGAGAAAAAGCTCAATTGTCATGATAGCATTTATTTCCATATACACAAAGATACTCGAGGCACTGCACATTCAATGCCAGAAGAAAAACAATATATATCAATCTTTTGTGCTAGGATGGGCATTGATTTGTCTTTTTCCTCGGCTTTCCATCCTCAGACAAATGGCCAAACCGAACGAACTAATCAAACTTTGGAAACATATCTGAGATGCTTTGTTTCTGCTGATCAGGATGATTGGGTGTCCTTTTTGCCGTTGGCTGAGTTCGCCCTTAATAATCGGGCCAGCTCGGCTACTTTGGTTTCGCCGTTTTTCTGCAATTCTGGTTTCCATTCTCGTTTCTCTTCAGGGCAGGTTGAGTCTTCAGACTGTCCTGGTGTAGATACTGTGGTGGATAGGTTGCAGCAGATTTGGACTCATGTGGTGGACAATTTGACTTTGTCCCAGGAGAAGGCTCAACGTTTCGCTAACCGCCGGCGCTGTGTGGGTCCCCGACTTCGTGTTGGGGATTTGGTTTGGTTGTCGTCTCGTTATGTTCCTATGAAGGTTTCCTCTCCTAAGTTTAAGCCTCGTTTCATTGGTCCGTATAAGATTTCTGAGGTTATCAATCCTGTGTCATTTCGTTTGGCCCTTCCTGCTTCTTTTGCCATCCATAATGTGTTCCATAGGTCGTTATTGCGGAGATACGTGGCGCCTGTGGTTCCATCCGTTGATCCTCCTGCCCCGGTGTTAGTTGAGGGGGAGTTGGAGTATGTGGTGGAGAAGATTTTGGATTCTCGTGTTTCGAGACGGAAACTCCAGTACCTGGTCAAGTGGAAGGGTTATGGTCAGGAAGATAATTCCTGGGTTTTTGCCTCTGATGTTCATGCTGCCGATCTGGTTCATGCCTTTCATTTGGCTCATCCCGGTCGGCCTGGGGGCTCTGGTGAGGGTTCGGTGACCCCTCCTCAAGGGGGGGTACTGTTGTGAATTCTGTTGTCGGGCTCCCTCCTGTGGTCATGAATGGTACTTCGGCTGGTTCTGTCCATGGACTTCCTCTGGTGGGTGTTTCTGAGTTTCACAGGTGACGAGGTTAATTCGTTAGCTGCTGCTCTATTTAACTCCACTTAGATCTTTGCTCCATGCCACCTGTCAATGTTCCAGTATTGGTCTAGTTCACTCCTGGATCGTTCTTGTGACCTGTCTTCCCATTAGAAGCTAAGTTCCAGCTTGTATTTCTTTGGTTTGCTATTTTTCTGTCCAGCTTGCTATTTAATTTGTTGTCTTGCTTGCTGGAAGCTCTGGGACGCAGAGGGAGCGCCTCCGCACCGTGAGTCGGTGCGGAGGGTCTTTTTGCGCCCTCTGCGTGGTCTTTTTGTAGGTTTTTGTGCTGACCGCAAAGTAACCTTTCCTATCCTCGGTCTGTTCAGTAAGTCGGGCCTCACTTTGCTAAATCTATTTCATCTCTGTGTTTGTATTTTCATCTTTACTCACAGTCATTATATGTGGGGGGCTGCCTTTTCCTTTGGGGAATTTCTCTGAGGCAAGGTAGGCTTTATTTTTCTATCTTCAGGGCTAGCTAGTTTCTTAGGCTGTGCCGAGTTGCATAGGGAGCGTTAGGCGCAATCCACGGCTATTTCTAGTGTGTTTGATAGGTTAAGGGATTGCGGTCAGCAGAGTTCCCACGTCCCAGAGCTCGTCCTTATTATCAGTAACTATCAGGTCATTCCGTGTGCTCTTAACCACCAGGTCCATTGTTGTCCTGACCACCAGGTCATAACAGTTGCCTGCTTCCTGATATGTTTGGGGTCGTTGTCCTGCTGAAACACTTTTCAAAGGGCATTTCTTCTTCAGCATATGGCAACATGACCTCTTCAAGTATTGGTCCATGGTGCCTGGTATGCTGAATGGGCCCAGCTCCATAGCATGAGAAACATCCCCAAACCATTATGCTTGTACCGCCATGTTTTACAGTCTGCACTGTGTACTGTGGCTTGAATTCAGTGTTTCTGGGTCATCCCACAAACTGCGACATTTAGAGCCAATAAGAACAATCTGTCCATAGAATGTTGCACCACTTCTCTTTTGGCCAGTCAATGTGTTCTTTGGCAAACTGTAACCTTTTCAACCTTGTATTTTTTTCAGCAATGGTACTTTAGAATGGTTTCTTGAAATGCTTTGGCTTCATGTAAGCATCTTCTGATGGTTGCAGGACCCACGGGTAACTGAAGATCTTCTTTGATCTCTCTGGAGCTGATTATTGGATGCTTCTTTGCCATTCTAGTGATTCTATGAACTATGCAGATGGTAGTATTTATTTTCTTGCCATGTCTTTCGGGTTTTGTTTCCATTTTAAAGCATTGGACATCTTTTTAGCTGAACAGCCATTTGTTTTCTACACTTCTTTATAGGTTTTCCCCTCTCCAATCAACTTCTTGATCAAAGTTTTTCTCCTTCAGTACAATGTCTGAAATGACCGATTTTACACACTGGGAAAGGGCTTTAAATAAGGGCCACAATTGACACCTGTTTATTTACAAAATGAATGACCTCACTAATTGAACTCCACACTGCTATTAATTAGAACACCCCTTTCATTAAATGAGACAATTACACCCAATTGGCAGAAGTATGTCATGACTGTTGATTCTGTTGGTTGCCCATTACTCACCTGTACCTAGTCATGAACTTTTTCCCATGTTGTATTATCTTTTTTGCCAACAACAGAAATTAAACACATTAGCGATGTTACACTGCTATTATTTTGAACCTAGCTGTAAACTGCATGGTCAACTTTGTAAAGGAAAAAAACAAAACGCCAAAATTGCTATTCTTAGGTCACCCCACCTCCCCCAAAAATCAGAACATCGTATGTACCCCAAAATGAAGACTACAACTTACCATACAAAAACAGGCTCTCACACATCTCAAACTACGGAAAGCGACACAAACGACAGTATAAATGAATACACCCTCAAGAGATTTGTCAGAAAACCTTTAGTTTACCTTCAGAATCAACATTTTTTTAAGAGCTACTACTACTACTACAAAATACTTCCACATTGTTTGGGCCATTGATTGCAAACAAGATTTCTTATTTTGCGCACCTAAAATGTCATAAGGAACAAAACTAAAAGTTTAGACTACAAGATTCTAATTAACAAGGAATCAACAACAGGCAAGTCTAATTATTCATTAAGCACTTGTCAGGAGACTATAGAAGGTCATTATTTAAACAAAAACCCTTCCCATTTCATGCTGTTAGAAATGGCACCACATGGAAGAGCAATGTCATAAGGCCTGAGAAAGAAATTCATTTCTTTACACAAGAAAGCTTAAGTTTATAAGAAGATCAGCAAAGATTTACTTAAAAGTCTGATTACTGAAGCAAAACTGACACAAAAATGTAACAAATATGGAACTGAAACTATCTCACAGAGACATCCAGGCTGACTGCGGAAGTTAAAGGGAACCTGTCATGGCAAAAAAATGCTATTAGGGTTTGCTCACACTAGCATATAAATTGGACAAGTGCAATAAGATTAAAATAAAAAATCAGATTGCACTCAGACCAGTGCTATTCAAAGCAGCAGTGCCACTCTGCATTCATTTTCTCAGCAAAAATCACTCCAAAATTGGACAATTTGAGGATAAAGAATTGCATGCCATGCGGAGCATCAGTATGGCATCCGATATTTTCTGTAGTAAAGGAAACTATCAATGGTCCTGTGAAAGATTAATAGCTGCTGAGTAAAAAAATGGATTACATACGAAAAGCACACAGATGGCATAGTGAGAAAAAAATCGTACCACTCTACTGGATGAGAATGGGACCGATCATTTATACAGTATGTACAGTACAGACCAAAAATTTGGACACACCTTCTCATTTAAAGATTTTTCTGTATTTTCATGACTATGAAAATTGTACATTCACATTGAAGGCATCAAAAGTATGAATTAACACATGTGGAATTATATACTTAACAAAAAAGTGTGAAGCAACTGAAAATATGTCTTATATTCTAGGTTCTTCAAAGTAGCCACTTTTGCTTTGATGACTGCTTTGCACACTCTTGGCATTCTCTTGATGAGCTTCAAGAGGTAGTCACCGGAAATGGTTTTCACTTCACAGGTGTGCCCGGTCAGGTTTAATAAGTGGGATTTCTTGCCTTATAAATGGGGTTGGGACCAACAGTTGTGTTGTGCAGAAGGCTGGTGGATACACAGCTGATAGTCCTACTGAATAGACTGTTAGAATTTGCATTATGGCAAGAAAAAAGCAGCTAAGTAAAGAAAAATGAGTGGCCATCATTACTTTAAGAAATGAAGCTCAGTCAGTCCGAAAAATTGGGAAAACTTTGAAAGTGTCCCCAAGTGCAGTGGCAAAAACCATCAAGCTCTACAAAGAAACTGGCTCACATGAGGACCGCCCCAGAAAAGGAAGACCAAGAGTCACCTCTGCTTCTGAGGATAAGTTTATCCAAGTCACCAGCCTCAGAAGTCGCAGGTTAACAGCAGCTCAGATTAGAGACCAGGTCAATGCCACACAGAGTTCTATGTTATGATCAGGTGACCTTGGAGCAGCATGAAAACTTTCACTGGAGTAGGTGGTAACTATACTGACCGCAAACCCTGATCTCAACATCGCAACTAGAAGTAGCCGTGAGGTGTGCCTAACAAAACCTAGACACCTCGACACAGCCGGAGGACTAAATACCCCTATAGATGGAAATAGGAATTCTAACTTGCCTCAGAGCAGAACCCCAAAGAATAGACAGCCCCCCACAAATAATGACTGTGAGTAGTAGAGGAAAAGACACACGCAGGCAGAAAACAGGATTTAGCAAATGAGGCCACAATAGCTAAATAGGAAAGGATAGGACAGGATACTAAGCGGTCAGTATTAAAAATCCTTCCAAAAATATCCACAGCAGAAAATACAAAAACTCCACCATCTAACTAAAGATGCGTATATCTGCAACTCCAGAGAATCCAACAAGACTGAGAAAACACTGACACAGTCTAAGCTGGACAAGAGAAAAACAAATGAATAGCACAGAATATAAGCACACTGCATGTGTGCCACAGAAAAAGAAACAGACACTTATCTTTGCTGAATTGGCAGCTAAGCAGGAGAAGCCAAACAGAGATCCAATACTTCACAAGAAACATTGACAACTGGCAAGGACTAATGAATCCTGCACACCTAAATATCTCAGTCAGAACTGCAATCAGCAGAAACACCTGGCCAGGACTGCGAGTCAGAGACAACTGCATTCCCACCTACAACCACTGGGGGGAACCCAAAAGCAGAATTCACAACAGTTCTAGCAGCAGACACATCTCTACAACAACTGTTAAGAGGAGACTTTGTGCAGCAGGCCTTCATGGTAAAATATCTGCTAGGAAACCACTGTTAAGGACAGGCAATAAGTAGAAGAAACTTGTTTGGGCTAAAGAACACAAGGAATAGACATTAGACCAGTGGAAATCTGTGCTTTGGTCTGATGAGTCCAAGTTTGATATCTTTGGTTCCAACCACCGTGTCTTTGTGCGACGCAGAAAAGGTGAACGGATGGACTCTACATGCCTGGTTCCCACCGTGAAGCATGGAGGAGGTGTGATGGTGTGGGGGTGCTTTGCTGGTGACACTGTTGGGGATTTATTCAAAATTGAAGGCATACTGAACCAGCATGGCTACCACAGCATCGTGCAGCGGCATGCTATTCTATCCGGTTCCAGTTTAGTTGGACCATCATTTATTTTTCAACAGGACCACGACCCCGAACACACCTCCAGGCTGTGTAAAGGCTACATGACCAAGAAGGAGAGTGATGTGGTGCTACGCCAGATGACCTGGCCTCCACAGTCACCGGACCTGAACCCAATCGAGATGGTTTGGGTGAGCTGCACCGCAGAGTGAAGGCAAAAAGGCCAACAAGCGCTAAGCATCTCTGGGAACTCTTTCAAGATTGTTGGAAGACCATTCCCTGTTACTATCTCTTGAAGCTCATCAAGAGAATGCCAAGAGTGTGCAAAGCAGTCATCAAAGCAAAAGGAGGCTACTTTGAAGAACCTAGAATATAAGACATATTTTCAGTTGTTTCACACTTTTATAATTCCACATGTGTTAATTCATAGTTTTTATGCCTTCAGTGTGAATGTACAATTTTCATAGTCATGAAAATACAGAAAAATCTTTAAATGAGAAGGTGTGCCCAAACTTTTGGTCTGTACTGTAAGTGTGAGCGAACCCTTAACCTACAGATATGGGGTTACTCTGGAGGTTAATAGCATTCTACAGCCGCGCAACCGCACCTCTGGCAGCCGCGGGCTTTCATTCATAGGGGCGTGGGTATGGTCACTGTTGTGAATTCTGTGGCAGAGCTCCCTCCTGTGGTCACAAGTGGTACTTCGGCTGATTCTCTCTGTGAGCTTCCGTTGGTGGAGGAAAGTGGTACTGCGGCTTCTGAGTTTCCTTCCTCAGGTGATGTGGTGAAGTCGTTAGGTGCTGCTCTATTTAACTCCACCTGGTGCTTTGATCCTGGCCTCCAGTCAATGTTCTAGTATTGGACCTGTTTCCTCCTGGATCGTTCCTGTGGCCTGCTGCTCTGCATAGCTAAGTTCTGCTTTGCTATTTTGTTTGCTGTTTTTTTCTGTCCAGCTTGTATATTTGTTTTTTTCTTGCTTGCTGGAAGCTCTGGGACGCAGAGGGTGTACCTCCGTGCCGTTAGTTCGGTACGGAGGGTCTTTTTGCCCCCTTTGCGTGGTTTTTGTAGGGTTTTGTGTTGACCGCAAAGTTGCCTTTCCTATCCTCGCTCTGTTCAGTAAGTCGGGCCTCACTTTGCTAAATCTATTTCATCTCTACGTTTGTCTTTTCATCTTAACTCACAGTCATTATATGTGGGGGCTGCCTTTTCCTTTGGGGTATTTCTCTGAGGCAAGGTAGGCTTATTTTCTATCTTCAGGCTAGCTAGTTTCTCAGGCTGTGCCGAGTTGCATAGGAAGCGTTAGGCGCAATCCACGGCTGCCTCTAGTGTGGTTTGAGAGGATTAGGGATTGCGGTCAGCAGAGTTCCCACGTCTCAGAGCTCGTTCTATGTTTTTGGGTTATTGTCAGGTCACTGTATGTGCTCTGACCTCTATGTCCATTGTGGTACTGAATTACCTTTCATAACAGTACTGGAGGCCAAAAGTACTAATGATTCTCAATAGAGGGAAAAAAGAAGTTCTGAGACCATTTTTTTTTCTCTGCACTGTGTTTTGCCTTTTTTTTCCCCTAGACATTTGGGTGGTTCAGGACACAGGTGTAGCGATGGACATTAAAGGTCTGTCTTCATGTGTGGATCAGCTCACGGCAAGAGTACAAAATATTCAAGACTTTGTGGTTCAGAATTCTATGTTAGAACCGAGAATTCCTATTCCTGATTTGTTTTTTGGAGATAGAACTAAATTTCTGAGTTTCAAAAATAATTGTAAACTATTTCTGGCTTTGAAACTTCGCTCCTCTGTTGACCCAGTTCAACAAGTTAGGATCATTATTTCTTTTTTACGTGGCGACCCTCAGGACTGGGCATTTTCTCTTGCGTCAGGAGATCCTGCATTAAGTAATATCGATGCGTTTTTCCTGGCGCTCGGATTGTTGTACGATGAACCTAATTCAGTGGATCAGGCAGAGAAGAATTTGCTGGCTCTGTGTCAGGGTCAGGATGAGATAGAGGTATATTGTCAGAAATTTAGAAAGTGGTCCGTACTCACTCAATGGAATGAAGGTGCGCTCGCAGCTATTTTCAGAAAAGGTCTCTCTGAAGCCCTTAAGGATGTCATGGTGGGATTTCCTATGCCTGCTGGTCTGAATGAGTCTATGTCTTTGGCCATTCAGATCGGTCGACGCTTGCGTGAGCGTAAATCTGTGCACCATTTGGCGGTATTACCTGAGCTTAAACCTGAGTCTATGCAGTGCGATAGGACTTTGACCAGAGTTGAACGGCAAGAACACAGACGTCTGAATGGGCTGTGTTTCTACTGTGGTGATTCCACTCATGCTATCTCTGATTGTCCTAAGCGCACTAAGCGGTTCGCTAGGTCTGCCACCATTGGTACGGTACAGTCAAAATTCCTTCTGTCTGTTACCTTGATCTGCTCTTTGTCATCGTATTCTGTCATGGCATTTGTGGATTCAGGCGCTGCCCTGAATTTGATGGACTTGGAGTATGCTAGGCGTTGTGGGTTTTTCTTGGAGCCCTTGCAGTGTCCTATTCCATTGAGAGGAATTGATGCTACGCCTTTGGCCAAGAATAAGCCTCAGTACTGGACCCAGCTGACCATGTGTATGGCTCCTGCACATCAGGAGGTTATTCGCTTTCTGGTGTTGCATAATCTGCATGATGTGGTCGTGTTGGGGTTGCCATGGCTACAAGTCCATAATCTAGTATTAGATTGGAAATCCATGTCTGTGTCCAGCTGGGGTTGTCAGGGGGTACATGGTGATGTCCCATTTCTGACTATTTCGTCATCCACCCCTTCTGAGGTTCCAGAGTTCTTGTCTGAGTACCGGGGTGTATTTGATGAGTCCAAGTCCGATACCTTACCTCCGCATAGGGATTGTGATTGTGCTATCGATTTGATTCCTTGTAGTAAATTCCCAAAAGGTCGACTGTTTAATTTATCTGTGCCTGAGCACGCGGCTATGCGGAGTTATGTGAAGGAGTCCTTGGAGAAGGGGCATATTCGCCCGTCATCGTCGCCATTAGGAGCAGGGTTCTTTTTTGTAGCCAAGAAGGATGGTTCACTGAGACCTTGTATAGATTACCGCCTTCTAAATAAGATCACGGTTAAATTTCAGTACCCCTTGCCGTTGTTATCTGATTTGTTTGCTCGGATTAAGGGGGCTAGTTGGTTCACCAAGATAGATCTTCGTGGTGCGTATAATCTTGTGCGTATTAAGCGAGGCGATGAATGGAAAACTGCATTTAATACGCCCGAGGGCCATTTTGAGTATCTAGTAATGCCATTCGGACTTGCCAATGCTCCATCAGTGTTTCAGTCCTTTATGCATGACATCTTCCGAGAGTACCTGGATAAATTCCTGATTGTGTACTTGGATGACATTTTGATCTTCTTGGATGATTGGGAGTCTCATGTGAAGCAGGTCAGAACGGTGTTTCAGGTCCTGCGTGATAATTCTTTGTTTGTGAAGGGATCAAAGTGTCTCTTTGGTGTTCAGAAGGTTTCATTTTTGGGGTTCATCTTTTCCCCTTCTACTATCGAGATGGACCCTGTTAAGGTCCAAGCCATCCATGATTGGACTCAGTTGACATCTCTGAAAAGTCTGCAAAAGTTCCTGGGCTTTGCTAATTTTTATCGTCGCTTCATCTGCAATTTTTCTAGTATTGCTAAACCATTGACCGATTTGACCAAGAAGGGTGCTGATGTGGTCAATTGGTCTTCTGCTGCTGTGGAAGCTTTTCAAGAGTTGAAGCGTCGTTTTTCTTCTGCCCCTGTGTTGTGTCAACCAGATGTTTCGCTTCCGTTCCAGGTCGAGGTTGATGCTTCTGAGATTGGAGCAGGGGCTGTTTTGTCGCAGAGAAGTTCTGATTGCTCGGTGATGAAACCATGCGCCTTCTTTTCCAGGAAGTTTTCGCCCGCTGAGCGAAATTATGATGTGGGCAATCGAGAGTTGCTGGCCATGAAGTGGGCATTTGAGGAGTGGCGTCATTGGCTTGAAGGAGCTAAGCATCGCGTGGTGGTCTTGACTGATCATAAGAACTTGACTTATCTCGAGTCCGCCAAGCGGTTGAATCCTAGACAGGCTCGTTGGTCGCTGTTTTTTGCCCGTTTTGACTTTGTGATTTCGTACCTTCCGGGCTCTAAAAATGTGAAGGCGGATGCTCTGTCTAGGAGTTTTGTGCTCGACTCTCCGGGTTTATCTGAGCCGGCGGGTATCCTCAAGGAAGGAGTAATTGTGTCTGCCATCTCCCCTGATTTGCGGCGGATGCTGCAAAAATTTCAGGCTAATAAACCTGATCGTTGCCCAGCGGAGAGACTGTTTGTCCCTGATAGGTGGACGAATAAAGTTATCTCTGAGGTTCATTGTTCGGTGTTGGCTGGTCATCCTGGAATCTTTGGTACCAGAGAGTTAGTGGCTAGATCCTTTTGGTGGCCATCTCTGTCGCGGGATGTGCGTACTTTTGTGCAGTCCTGTGGGATTTGTGCCGGGGCTAAGCCCTGCTGTTCTCGTGCCAGTGGGTTGCTTTTGCCCTTGCCGGTCCCGAAGAGGCCTTGGACACATATCTCTATGGATTTTATTTCAGATCTTCCCGTCTCTCAAAAGATGTCAGTCATTTGGGTGGTCTGTGATCGCTTCTCTAAGATGGTCCATTTGGTACCCTTGTCTAAATTACCTTCCTCCTCTGATTTGGTGCCATTGTTCTTCCAGCATGTGGTTCGTTTACATGGCATTCCAGAGAATATCGTTTCTGACAGAGGTTCCCAGTTTGTTTCGAGGTTTTGGCGAGCCTTTTGTGGTAGGATGGGCATTGACTTGTCTTTTTCCTCGGCTTTCCATCCTCAGACTAATGGCCAGACCGAACGAACCAATCAGACCTTGGAAACATATCTGAGATGCTTTGTTTCTGCTGATCAGGATGACTGGTTCGCCCTTAATAATCGGGCCAGCTCGGCTACCTTGGTTTCGCCGTTTTTCTGCAACTCTGGGTTCCATCCTCGTTTCTCTTCAGGGCAGGTTGAGTCTTCGGACTGTCCTGGTGTGGATACTGTGGTGGACAGGTTGCAGCAGATTTGGACTCATGTAGTGGACAATTTGACCTTGTCCCAGGAGAAGGCTCAACGTTTAGCTAATCGCAGATGCTGTGTGGGTCCCCGACTTCGTGTTGGGGATTTGGTTTGGTTATCTTCTCGTCATATCCCTATGAAGGTTTCCTCTCCTAAGTTTAAACCTCGTTTCATTGGTCCGTATAGGATTTCTGAGGTTCTTAATCCTGTGTCTTTTCGTCTGACCCTTCCAGATTCTTTTTCCATACATAACGTATTCCATAGGTCATTGTTGCGGAGATACGTGGCACCTATGGTTCCATCTGTTGATCCTCCTGCCCCGGTTTTGGTGGAGGGGGAGTTGGAGTATATTGTGAAGAAGATTTTGGATTCTCGTGTTTCAAGACGGAAACTTCAGTATCTGGTTAAGTGGAAGGGTTATGCTCAGGAAGATAATTCCTGGGTCTTTGCCTCTGATGTCCATGCTCCCGATCTTGTTCGTGCCTTTCATATGGCTCATCCTGGTCGTCCTGGGGGCTCTGGTGAGGGTTCGGTGACCCCTCCTCAAGGGGGGGTACTGTTGTGAATTCTGTGGCACAGCTCCCTCCTGTGGTCACAAGTGGTACTTTGGCTGATTCTCTCTGTGAGCTTCCGTTGGTGGAGGAAAGTGGTACTGCGGCTTCTGAGTTTCCTTCCTCAGGTGATGTGGTGAAGTCGTTAGGTGCTGCTCTATTTAACTCCACCTGGTGCTTTGATCCTGGCCTCCAGTCAATGTTCTAGTATTGGACCTGTTTCCTCCTGGATCGTTCCTGTGGCCTGCTGCTCTGCATAGCTAAGTTCTGCTTTGCTATTTTGTTTGCTGTTTTTTTCTGTCCAGCTTGTATATTTGTTTTTTCTTGCTTGCTGGAAGCTCTGGGACGCAGAGGGTGTACCTCCGTGCCGTTAGTTCGGTACGGAGGGTCTTTTTGCCCCTTTGCGTGGTTTTTGTAGGGTTTTGTGTTGACCGCAAAGTTACCTTTCCTATCCTCGCTCTGTTCAGTAAGTCGGGCCTCACTTTGCTAAATCTATTTCATCTCTACGTTTGTCTTTTCATCTTAACTCACAGTCATTATATGTGGGGGCTGCCTTTTCCTTTGGGGTATTTCTCTGAGGCAAGGTAGGCTTATTTTCTATCTTCAGGCTAGCTAGTTTCTCAGGCTGTGCCGAGTTGCATAGGAAGCGTTAGGCGCAATCCACGGCTGCCTCTAGTGTGGTTTGAGAGGATTAGGGATTGCGGTCAGCAGAGTTCCCACGTCTCAGAGCTCGTTCTATGTTTTTGGGTTATTGTCAGGTCACTGTATGTGCTCTGACCTCTATGTCCATTGTGGTACTGAATTACCTTTCATAACAGGTCACATGTATTACTGCTATATGGAATCTACTTTAAAAAATCAAGATACTTAGCTCATAAATTGGCGAATTCATGAGAGACCATCAGCAGCGACAAGTGACCCTAACTTAAATATCATGCCTCTCCAGGGCTAGTAGCCTACAAACAAAGGGCAGGTAGGATCCAGCGTTAATAAAAAATAACTTTGGCCTGATGGGAGGCATGAAAAGGCAGACAAGGAGGCAGTCACAACATCCAATAGTATACTACAAAAAGAAAAAAACTGACCGGCACCTCTGAACAGAATGAAGCAAGTGTGAACAGGTGCAAGCTGCCAAGACTGCATAATATGCAAACAAAAGCATACAGAACACACAGAACAGGTGCTAATATGTATGAATTGGCCAATTTATGAACTAAGTACCTTTATTTTTATATGTATATTTCATGGAACAGTAATGCAGATCAAATTTCATATATTCAATGTTTGCATACATCTTAGTGCTTACAGTGTGTTGCAGTATTCTTAAGTTTGTATAATATGAGGTCATGGTATCTTGTACCTGTTAATACTTGCTTCATTCTGTTCAGAGGTGCTGGTAAGTTTTTTTGCTATTAATCATTAGATTAACTCATATCTACTGGTTAATAATTGTTTCTTACATAACAGGTTTCCATTAACACCCAAACAGGATCATCTTCTGAAGAGAAGGGTTGAAGAAAATTGACATGCAAGTTCACTGCAGTTAACTAAAGAAGTAGAAAGCCAAAGCGGGATGAGTGTTTCCTGTGACACAATATGGCGTACACTGCGTGCTGCATACAATGGCATGTATAAGTGTCATCCGTGAAAGAAGCCTCTTCTAAAGCCCATGCTCAAAAAAACCTGACTACAATTTGCCAGGGCCTATGCTGAAAACATATGACCAAGGTAAATCGTAAATCTTTTGGAACTGATGGCTTTAAAACTGTATGATGCTGCAAAGGTGAGAAGTACAAAGAAAAATGCATTGTGCCTACAGTGAGACATGGTGGTAACAGTGTCCTTATGTGGGTTTGCATGAATGCTCCTGGTGGCGGTGAGCTACATGTCATTGATATTATCATGAATTCACAGATATATTGATCTATATTGAAATAAAAGATGCTCCCATCACTCTGTGCCCTTGGCAGAAGTGCACTTTTCCAACATGACAATGATCCAAAATACACATCTAAGGCCACTGTTACATTTCTGAAGAAGAACAGGATGTCAGTAGTGTAGGGGCCAAATATATCTGATCTGAACCAATGTGAACACCTATGGGGAATTCTGAAGAGACAAGTTGAGCATCACTCTCCATCCAGTATGGTGCTGTCCTTAAAAATTATGGAGGTAATATAAAATTCTTGATGTAGTAGTTTTTTATGTTGGGTGTATTCACTTTGCATCAACTAATTTGAGTAGAACTGAAGATTTTGTAATGAAAGTTATATTATTAAATCTGTGATATACATACTCCTGGCCAGATCCCATCTAGTGGGCACGGCCTCGCTCCATACACTTGTATTGGGCGAGGATGTGTCACTAGAAGGGGTGCGGCCTTGCGCAATACAAGTGTATAGCGTGAGGCCCCGCCCACTAGACAGGGTCTGGCCGGAAGTATGCATTACACATATATCACCGCCGTTCCTGGCTCAGAAACCGGCGAATCCTTGCAGTGCACAGTGAATGCACTGGGGGATTTATGAGTCTGCAGTCACACAGAGTGACTGCAATCTTACTAATTTGGACCGGACAACCCCTTTAACTTTACTTTCATGTTATGGGTTAAAAAATGTTTTATGAAACTCAAAATGTTGTAAATCTTGTCACAATGTTGGAAATTGTTTTTGTGTTCAGTGAGATATTGATTAAAGCCTTACTTTTATTGACACACTGAATGCAGTAAAAACAGAATGTCAAAATAAAAAAAAGGTTAGGAAAAAAATCAAAGAACAAAATGAAAAATCGCTATTGCACTTACAGTTAGGTCCATATATATTTGGACAGAGACAACATTTTTCTAATTTTGGTTATAGACATTACTACTGTGAATTTTAAACAAAACAATTCAGATGCAGTTGAAGTTCAGACTTTCAGCTTTCATTTGAGGGTACCCACATTAAAATTGGATGAAGGGTTTAGGAGTTTCAGCTCCTTAACATGTGCCACCCTGTTTTTAAAAGGGACCAAAAGTAATTGGACAGATTCAATAATTTTAAATAAAATGTTCATTTTTAGTACTTGGTGGAAAACCCTTTGTTGGCAATGACTGCCTGAAGTCTTGAACTCATGGACATCACCAGACGCTGTGTTTCCTCCTTTTTGATGCTCTGCCAGGCCTTCACTGCGGTGGTTTTCAGTTGCTGTTTGTTTGTGGGCCTTTCTGTCTGAAGTTTAGTCTTTAACAAGTGAAATGCATGCTCAATTGGGTTGAGATCAGGTGACTGACTTGGCTATTCAAGAATATTCCACTTCTTTGCTTTAATAAACTCCTGGGTTGCTTTGGCTTTATGTTTTGGGTCATTGTCCATCTGTAGTATGAAACGACGACCAATCCGTTTTGCTGCATTTGGCTGGATCTGAGCACACAGTATGTCTCTGAATATCTCAGAATTTATTCGGCTGCTTCTGTCCTGTGTCACATCATCAATAAACACTAGTGACCCAGTGCCACTGGCAGCCATGCATGCCCAAGCCATCACATTGCCTCCGCTGTGTTTTACAGATGATGTGGTATGCTTTGGATCATGAGCTGTACCATGCCTTCGCCATACTTTTCTCTTTCCATCATTCTGGTAGAGGTTGATCTTGGTTTCATCTGTCCAAAGAACGTTCTTCCAGAACTGTGCTGACATTTTTAGATGTTTTTTAGCAAAGTCCAGTCTAGCCTTTCTATTCTTGATGCTTATGAGTGGCTTGCACCGTTCAGTGAACCCTCTGTATTTACTTTCATGCAGTCTTCTCTTTATGGTAGATTTGGATATTGATGCGCCGACCTCCTGGAGAGTGTTGTTCACTTGGTTGGCTGTTGTGAAGGGGTTTCTCTTCACCATGGAGATTATTCTGCGATCATCCACCACTGTTGTCTTCCGTGGGCACCCAGGTCTTTTTGCATTGATGAGTTCACCAGTGCTTTTTATTTCTTTCTCAGGATGTACCAAACTGTAGATTTTGCCACTCCTAATATTGTAGCAATTTCTCGGATTGTTTTTTTCTGTTTTCGCAGCTTAAGGATGGCTTGTTTCACCTGCATGGAGAGCTCCTTTGACCGCATGTTTACTTCACAGCAAAACCTTCCAAATGCAAGCACTACACCTCAAATCAACTCCAGGCCTTTTATCTGCTTAATTGAGAATGATATAACGAAGGGATTGCCCACACCTGTCCATGAAATAGCCTTGGAGTCAATTGTCCAATTACATTTGGTCCCTTTAAAAACAGAGTGGCACATGTTAAGGAGCTGAAACTCCTAAACCCTTCATCCAATTTTAATGTGATACCCTCAAATGAAAGCTGAAAGTCTGAACTTCAACTGCATCTGAATCGTTTTGTTTAAAATTCATAGTGGTAATGTCCATAACCAAAATTAGAAAAATGTTGTCTCTGTCCAAATATATATGGACCTAACTGTATATATTCACTCATTCTGGTAGACATTAGGCATACCTTAGGTACCGTTCACACAGGCGATGCAGTTTTGGTCCAAAAACATGCAGCTTTTATTGCTTTTCAGAGGTTGCACAGCACGAAAACAACAAAATTATAATCATAAATCCTTAGCCTTGTCCCAGCACAGAACGTTCCATGGCTACTCATACACAGCTGAGCTAGCCCCAGCTCTGTCACACAAAACAGCTATTGTGCATAGCAAACACTGATACTTGTGCTTCTCTGAGAAAGGGTCCACAATGGGGCTGTTTTAGGTGTGGAGATTGCTCGGCCTGCAAATTCGTGGAACGTACGTTTACGTTCCACAAAAGCGATTTGTCTCGAACATATACAATTACCCATCAGATCACATGCAAAACTGAGATGGTGATCTATTTTGCATCCTGTCCTTGTAATCAGGTTTACATCGGCATGACTACCCGCCAATTGAGAGTCAGGATATTGGAACATGTCAGAGACATCAAAAAGGCCAGTCAAGTACAGGATGCAACCACACTTAAAGCAGTCCCTAGGCATTTTAAGGCCTTTCATAATAGCGACCCTAACGGATTCAGAGTTAGAGGTATAGATAGAGTGCAGTTAGGTATCAGAGGAGGTAACTATCAAAAAGAACTGTTAAAAAGGGAGACCAAATGGATTGTGACCCTCGACACCCTCATACCTAATGGTCTCAACGAAATGGTGAGCTTCAAATCCTTTATCTAAATAGTGGCGTGAATTTTATGGTTATATGTTGTCTGTTTTTATTTCGTGTTCTGTTGTTTTTTGATCAGTAATTTATTTCTGTTTATATATATGTAGCATTACAGGTATCTATTCTCTGGTCTGCCCACTGAACGCAAGAACGAATGAATAATGGCTCAATATACAGTTAACTGAGTGGACTATGATATATCGGTTACCCGCACCAATATGATATCTGTATTTGATTATATTATAACTCTATTCTTCATCATGCTATGTGTTAATGTGGGTTCAATGTTGTGTTCTCTCTTTTTTCCTGTTTTCCTTTAGGTGTAGCAATACTTCTATTTTATCAATGCACATTGCACTTTCATATTTATATATGTTGCCGCCACTATATTGGCAGCAGAGTGGTTGGTCTATGTACACTCTATATCACGGTTTATAGTGTATATTGTGTATTTGTAACGCAATATATAATTGTTTTACGTGTACTCTGTTTATAGGCAGCAGAGCGATTGTATTCTATGTACACTTTATATTATGTTTTATTATGTATATTGTATATGTGTAACGCAATATTTATATATTTTCTTCATATGCACTCTGTATATTTATTGCACAATTATATGCACTTATTGTGTTTTCATGTAGACATTTGTTCACTGAGTATGTATTTCCACCAACATAGAAGAGGATTCTTTACTGTTAGGGCAGTGAGAATCTGGAATTGCTTGCCTGAGGAGGTGGTGATGGCGAACTCAGTCGAGGGGTTCAAGAGAGGCCTGGATGTCTTCCTGGAGCAGAACAATATTGTATCATACAATTATTAGGTTCTGTAGAAGGACGTAGATCTGGGTATTTATTATGATGGAATATAGGCTGAACTGGATGGACAAATGTCTTTTTTCGGCCTTACTAACTATGTATGTTACCTATGTTTATTTTTATATTTAGAATTATGGATGAGGACACTCATTTACGTTGTAACCACCGTCCATATTATATGGGAGCCTACCTATTATGCGTTAGTTGATGATCCGTTACTATGTAGTGGGGATTTCTTACCAGAGATACTTCCTGTTTTAGATGCAGACTGGTGCGCGTCCCGCGCATGCGCTGTTGTTCGGTGTGTGCATCGCGCTCACTAGAGGCATCGCGTAGTCTTGGCAACAGGTCCGGTCAGCTGACCGGATCATGTGACCGGAAGACGTGATCCCTGAGCGCTGTGCGCAGTACGGAGCGACAACATGCCGGGTACGCGCCGCGACAGCTGCGGACAGCCAGGTAATTAGTATTACTATATATATGGACGCCAAACACACTATGGGCTACCTCCTGACGAAGCTGCGGAGCCAGCAAAATGCGCGTCGAGGTGTCAGTGTGACCGCTATCCTCTTGCTGATATGGCCGCAGGTAATGCATCTACTTTACTATAATATACCTGTTTGATGGTTATCCACCTTTGGGGATATAGGTTGGCCTATACGAGGGTTTTGTTAACATGCTAGTTCAGCTTATATTTACCTTCATACTTACCTCTATTACGTATGGGCTATAACCCACCTAGTTAATATATTGATATGCTCTATCAGGTGGTACCCCTAGTAGCGGCTATATAAGTCCACTTATCACAGATTATTATGATACTACGTTCTTTTTATACATGTGGATTTACGGCATTAGGATAGGTCACTCTCTGTATTCTGTCTCTGTTTGCTCATTCTAGCTGAGTCCATGTGCAGTAGTGGGTTCACCACTGCTGCTTATTATACTTATTGATATTTGTTATGTAATATAGTCATTATTTATGTATTGATATTTATGGAAATATTCCTGCTTAATGTATTAATAAAGAGCTATATTTTATATAATTGGATCGTGTTGTGGCTTCACTGCCTCAGTTGGTTATATACCTTAGGTACCGTTCACACAGGCGATGCAGTTTTGGTCCAAACACATGCAGCTTTTATTGCTTTTCACAGGTTGCACAGCACGAAAACAACAAAATCATAATCATAAATCCTTAGCCTTGTCCCAGCACAGAACGTTCCATGGCTACTCAGACACGGCTGAGCTAGCCCCAGCTCTGTCACACAAAACAGCTATTGTGCATAGCAAACACTGATACTTGTGGTTCTCTGCACAAGGCCTCAGAGAGGGATTCTGCCAGTCTCTCTCGTCAGCTCCACAACACCTCCAGTCTGCTCAGCTTCCCCAGCAGAAAGCCTTAGGTGAACACCTAGCCCATTTATATCCAGAGCTAGTAAGGTGCGCTAACTAAAGCCTGCATAGCTAAGATTTAACCCTAGCCTATCTGGCATTCATACTATATATATATATATATATATATATATATATATATATATATATATATATATATATATATATATATATATATTTGCTGTGATATATATATATATATATATATATATATATATCACAGCAAATATCGTGTTACCATTTTCCAAGAGTCACATTCTTTTCATTTTACTGATGATGGAGCTGTGTGAGGGCTTGTTTTCGATGCTTTGTGTAGACAGTGCTTTACACCTAAGGCTTGGTATTTGATGTCTAACTGAAAGTATTACTAAGTGCCATTTTTTTAATCTAAGAAGAACCTGTGGGCAATGCCATGCAGAGGCCATCTGGAGGGAGCTTCACAACCAGTCCTACGCCAGGGATTATGGTGTCGGGTGACATATTGTACAGTAGCTGACCCTCTCTAGTCTTCATTCCATGTAGACTAACAAGTTGGCATTACATTAATTTGACCATGGAAGCACTGGTACCGCCATTTCTCCAAAGTGTCCAAGGATACGTTTTTAACACACCAACCCACATGTTGCTTGTGCTACTGCGCACAGCCTGTGTGGCCTAAACATGCTACCATGGCAACATCAGCAGCGGATCTTAAAGGGACACTGTCACCTGGATTTGGAGGGAACAATCTTCAGCCATGGAGGCGGGGTTTTGGGGTTTTTGATTCACCCTTTCCTTACCCGCTGGCTGCATGCTGGCTACAATATTGGATTGAAGTTCATTCTATGTCCTCCATAGTACACGCTTGTGCAAGGCAAGATTTCCTTGTGCAGGCGTGTACTATGGAGGACATAGAATGAACTTCAATCCAATATTGTAGCCAGCATGCAGCCAGCGGGTAAGGAAAGGGTGAATCAAAAACCCCAAAACCCCGCCTCCATGGCTGAAGATTGTTCCCTCCAAATCCAGGTGACAGTGTCCCTTTAATGATTTGCTTGCCAAAGTACATTCATCATGGCAGAATATTCCACAATTATTCATAACCTGATTGATAGCAACCACGGTGTGTAATGCTATGTTCCCACATTGAGTTTCTGGTTATTTTTTTACCCTTTATATTTTTGAAAAAATACAAGTAACCTATTTTAGTTAATGGGTGCAGAAATAGTGCAGAAAATATGCAACATCAAAAACTCACCAAAAGCTCATTGTGGGAACGTATCCTAAGTGTGGGGATTTCTGCATGTGGCACTCCCACTCGATATTCAATAAAACAAGATGTTTTGAACATTTTTTTCAATTTTTTTTTTCAAATTGTTTGTTGCAAGCAGGGTCACATAATATAATATACACATAGAAATAAATGATTAACGATCTTGGAAGACGCTTCAACCTATGAACACAAGAGCTGATAAATAACAATAAAAAATTCCAACCAAATTCTTAGGATATGTGCTCAGTAAACTCTGCGAGTTTGATGCTGCAGGTTTGATGCTGCATACTTGTGCAGTGTCCAACTCGCAGCGGCCAGCTGTTGCAGCATAATGGATGGGCTTTCTAGAAATCCTGTGCTCATTATGTGTCCACAGACGCCTTTCGGTTCACCAGCGGAAACAGACATGTGGCACGTCTCTCCAGACCGTGGCACGTCTCTCCAGACCGTAACATGTCAAATTTCACTCATACAATGTAATGGACACAGTGAATCCACACGGTTCAGTGAACACATGCGGATTCACCTGCGTTCAATAGACGGCAGCGGTTTGGACACAGCGAACATACACTACATCAAAAGCACTGCTAGTTTTGGATCGTGGGCACAAAGCCTTATAATTATACATACACAAAGCCAGATCTGTGCACATCTCTATATTAAACATATACAGGTGCTTCTCACTAAATTAGAATATCACTAAAAAGTTAATTTATTTTGGTTCTATACAAAAAGTTAAACTCAGATATTATATAGAGTCATTACAAACAGAGTGACTATTTCATGTGTTTATTTCTGTGAATGTTGATGATTATGGCTTACAGCCAATGAAAACCCAAAAGTCATTTTCTCAGTAAATTAGAATAATTAGCAAAAAACACCTGGAAAGGATTCCTAAGTGTTTAAAAAGGTCCCTTAGTCTGTTTCAGTAGGCTCCACAATCATGGGGAAGACTGCTGACTTGACAGATGTCCAGAAGGCAGTCATTGACACACTCCACAAGGAGGGTAAGTGTGAGAACTTTTGGAACACCTGGAGTGGAGCCGCAGATCCACGAGAACGAACCTCCCAAGGGTGAGCTGACCAGGTAGACCACCCCCTATACAGGGAGGGTTAGGGGCAGACACAAGGGAGAATATTGCCGCAAAAGCTGGAACCCGGAGATGGGTAGTAGGAGGTACAAAATAGAGAAGCTGGGTGTAGGACGGACAGAGTGGGGTAAGATGAAGTACAGTTTGGTAAGATCTGAGTACAGGCGAGACCAAAGGAGCACTGAGAAGGGGAAGACACAAAGGAAGCAGGACAGGACAGAGACACCAGACTAACAGAGTACGGAGCGGACACTGGGAAGGCTGGACTCAACGAGGAGACAAGGAAGCCTGGGAAAGGGAGAGAAGCTGAACTGGCTGGACAGAGCGGAGACTCAGGACAGGCAGAGCAAAGACAAAGGTGGACCTGAGTCACAGAAGCACAAATGACAGACAGGCAAGGAGCAGAGGAAGGAATCGCCTTAAATACATGGAGTGCTGAAGGACTTCCGGGTCACGGTCCTCCAGGATCACAGAGCGCCTGTAAATCAGAAAGAGGAAGTGCTGGAGTGGGCAGTGTGCACGTGCACCCGACGAGAACCAGGAAGCGGAGGCGAATGAAGGAGAGGACGCGCGCCTGCAGGAGGAGCGCACCGCTACGGGTAAGTATGAGCGGTCCGGGTATCCAAGAGGCTGGACTTTTGACTGGGGCAACTCAATGACTGTATTTGAGCCAGGTTTAAGTATTGTTTATCGCCTCACTCAAACTTATCCCTGGGTGTTCACAGCCAGGACATGTGTGTGGGGGACTCCCCATATTGTCTGTCACTATTTAAGCCATTGAATATGTTTCAGTGTCCACACACACAGGCTTAGGAGTGACAGCATCTATTCATTGTTTACACACGTCTAGTTTAGATTACTGCAGCCTTTATGCTGTGATTTGGCATTCAGTAGTATTTGTAGGCATTTATGTATGCTTTGTAGCTGTAAATCTGTGAAATTGTTACATTTGTCACCTCCAGCCCAGGATTACCCCCTTCTTTTGGGTATTTTACCCTTTATCTATGGATCTGCATTTATGTGTATCATCCTTTGAGGATTTTTAATTGTTTTTATGTGTGCTCCTTGTTGTTCTATAATAAAGCTTTTTTGACACTATTATCGGTTTGGGTGATCCCTGTTATATGCATGTACTTTTTCTTCATGTTTTCTGGTAAGTATGAGCGGGGGGAGCGGCGGTGGTCCCGGCAGCAGGCACGGCCACAGAAGGAGTGGCCGTGACAGTAAGCCACAAAAAGTCATTGCTAAAGAAGCTGGCTGTTCACAGAGTGCTGTCTCCAAGCATATTAATGGAGAGCTGAGTGGAAGGAAAAAGTGTGGTAGAAAAAGGTGCACAAGCAACCAGGAGAACCGCAGCCTTGAAAGGATTGTTAAGAAAAGGCCATTCAAATATTTTGGGGAGATTCCCAAGGAGTGTACTGCTACCATTTCCTCAAGAGCCACCATACGCAGACGTATCCAAGACATGGCCTACAAGTGTCGCATTCCTTGTGTCAAGCCACTCATGACCAATAGACAATGCCAGAAGCATCTTACCTGGGCCAAGTAGAAAAAGAACTGGACTGATGCTCTGTGGTCCAAGGTGTTTTCAGATGAAAGTAAAATTTGCATTTCATTTGCAAATCAAGATCCCAGAGTCTTGAGGAAAAGTGGAGAGGCCACAATCCAAGCTGCTTGTGGTCTAGTGTGAAGTTTCCACAATTACTGCAGAGGCATAGCTAGGGTTTTAGGGGGGGGCGGCGAAACTTCTGAGTGGGCCCCTAACCAGGTAACCTTGATTACAACTCGATGACGCACCCTAATAGTGAAGGAGAACCTCAGCAGATGTCCGCGCTATTGCAGAAGATAATCTCTAAATAAAGACCAACATAGATATCGCAACCATATGGTCAGTAGTAGATACCAGTCCTACAGAACATATAACAGATCACAGCACAGTTACAGATAATGACTTACCACGGACGTTCTTTCTGATGGAATCCTTCACTTTTCCCATCTTTTCCATCTGGCCCAGCCCGACATGACAACTTCTTCCAGCCATGACTCAGCTGCAGAGAATACAACAACCATCACCATCTATTCCCAACCTGCACAAACTCCTCATCCTGCTGATACCCCAAATACTGAGCAGCTGCTGCCGTATGTGTCCCTATTACTGCACCTGATATCCCAATACTGAGCCGCTGCTGCCGTATGTGTCCCTATTACTGCACCTGCTGTGTGGTTCTCTGTGCCTTCTAAATTCTAAAACAGCCCTCTAGAATATAGTAATGCCAGGTGCAAGTGCCCTAGAAAACAGTGCCCATATTTTGCCCACCAGAAAGTAATAATGCCCTGTGTGCCCCTTTGACAGTCACAGTAACCGGAGTTCCTCTATAACAATAAGTGCCCACTTTACATTTAAAGGGAATCTGTCATCCCATTTTGGCCCTATAAACTGCAGCCACAGCCATCAGGGGCTTATCTACAGCATTCTGTAATGCTGTAGATAAGCCCCCCATGTAAACAAGTTAGATTATACTCACCCAGAGGTGGTCCCGGTTCAGGTCCGATGGGTGTCGCAGGTCTGGGTCCGGTGCCTCCCATCTTCATACGATGTTGTCATCCTCCTTGCTTCTACTGCGGCTCCTGTGCAGGCGTACTGATTTGCCCTGTTGAGGGCAGCGTAAAGTACTGCAGTGCGCAGGTGCCGGGCCTCTCTGACCTTTCCCCTCGCCTTCGCACTGCAGTACTTTGCTCTGCCCTCAACAGGGCAGAGAATTACACCTGCGCAGGAGCCGCAACAGAAGCAAAGAAGAGGACGTCATCACATGAAGATGGGAGACCCAGACTTGCGACGCCCATCGGACCCAGAACGCATCGGACCACCCCCCTGGGTGAGTATAATCTAACTTGTTTTTCTTATCTTTCAGGTTACATCGGTGGCTTATCTACAGCATTACAGAATGCTGTAGATAAGCCCCTGATGGCAGTGGTCGCAGTTTATAGGGCCAAAATGAGGTGACAGATTCCCTTTAACAATGTCCTGAGTCTACCCCCGTATAGCTCCCCTATACACAGTATGATGCTCTCTTATACACAGTGTAATGCCCCCTCGCTGTATAGTACCACCCACACAGTATGTTGACCCCTTAGTAGCCCCCAAACTGTTTGATGGCTCCAACACTGTATGATGGCCCCTTCACTGTAATCCCCACACTGTACAATGGCCCCCTCACTGTAATATCCACACTGCTTGATGGCCCCCTAGATAGTCCTCAATATAGTATAATGCACTCCTCATAGGCCTACTCTATATTGTATAATGCAACCCCATAGGCAGACTCTATAGCACAAGGCAGCACCCATAGGCAGACTCTATAGCATAAGGCAGCCCCCATAGGCAGACTCTATAGCATAAGGCAGCACCCATAGGCAGACCCTGTAATATAACGCAGCACCCCATAGGCAGACCCTGTCGTAAAAGGCAGCAGCCCCATAGGCAGACACTGTAGTATAAGGCAGCACCCTCATAGGCAGACCCTGTAGTATAAGGCAGCACCCCCATAGGCAGACCCTGAAATATAAGGCAGCACCCCACAGGCAGACCCTGTAGTATAAGGCAGCACCCCACAGGCAGACCCTGTAGTATAAGGCAGCACCCCCATAGGCAGACCCTGTAGTGTAAGGCAGCACCTCCATAGGCAGACCCTGTAGTATAAGGCAGCACCCCCATAGGCAGACCCTGTAGTATAAGGCAGCACCCCCATAGGCAGACCCTGTAGTATAAGGCAGCACCCCCATAGGCAGACCCTGTAGTGTAAGGCAGCACCCCATAGGCAGACCCTGTAGTGTAAGGCAGCACCCCATAAGCAGACCCTGTAGTGTAAGGCAGCACCCCCATAGGCAGACCCTGTAGTATAAGGAAGCACCCCCATAGGCAGACCCTGTAGTATAAGGAAGCACCTCCTTAGGCAGACCCTGTAGTATAAGGCAGCACCCCCATAGGCAGACCCTGTAGTGTAAGGCAGCACCCCATAGGCAGACCCTGTAGTGTAAGGCAGCACCCCATAGGCAGACCCTGTAGTGTAAGGCAGCACCCCCATAGGCAGACTCTGTAGTATAAGGCAGCACCCCCATAGGCAGACTCTGTAGTATAAGGCAGCACCCCAACAGGCAGATCCTGTAGTATAAAGCGGCCCCCATAAAAAACAAATACCTCTCTTCCTCCTTGTTCCCGCGGTGCTCCGAGCTCCCGCTCATCTCCTGACAGCGGGCGCTGGGTAGTGATGTCATCACACCCTCTGTGTTGGCGTCGGTGATGTCATACGCTATCAGGGGAATGATGGGAGAAGGAGCCTAGTGTTCCTTCACTAACCAATGCGGTCATCTGTATCGGCTAAATGCCGAAACAGCTGACCTTGCGATGACGGGCGGGGGACCCAGTGCTGGCACCGGGCCCCCCGCCTACTCAGGGGCCCCATAGCAGCAGAGCAGGGAGATTGATTCTCCCTGCTCTGCCGCAGAATGTAACTGTATCAGCGCGCTGCGTGCGCACCAATGCGGTTAAAGCAGCATATCTCTGGGTGGGCCCCCTCTGAGCATCGGGCCCGGGGCGATGGCCCCCTCTGCCCCCCAGTAGCTATGCTACTGACAATCAGTGATGGTTTGGGGAGCCATGTCATCTGCTGGTGTTGGTCCACTGTGTTTTATCAAGACCAAAGTCAGCGCAGCCGTTTACCAGGAAATTTTAGAGCACTTCATGCTTCCCTCTGCAGACAAGCTTTTTGGAGATGGAAATTTCATTCTCCAGCAGGACTTGGCACCTGTCTACACTGCCAAAAGTACCAATACCTGGTTTAAGAACAACAGTATCACTGTGCTTGATTGGCCGGCAAACTCGCCCGACCTTATCCCCATAGAGAATCTATGGGGTATTGTCAAGAGGAAGATGAGACACCAGATCCAACAATGCAGATGAGCTGAAGGCTGCTACCAAAGCAACCTGGGCTTCCATAACACCTCAGCAGTGCCACAGACTGATCGCCTCCATACAACGCTGCATTGATGCAGTAATTGATGCAAAAAGAGCCCCAAACAAGTACTGAAAATACATTTCAGTAGGCCAACATTTCAGATTTTAAAATCGTTTTTTCAAGCTGGTGTTATAAAGTATTCTAAGTTACTGAGATAATGACTTTTTTGTTTTCATTGTCTGAAAGCCATAATCATCAACATTAACAGAAATAAACACTTGAATGTTTGTAATGACTTTATATAAAATGAGTTTTACTTTTTGTATTGAAGAATTTAATTTTTGATAATATTCTAATTTAGTGAGAAGCACTTGTAGGTGTCTATACCAACTGTGAGCCATGTCTGCCATACAACAATATGTGGTTGTCTGTTACCCCCACTATCAATGTAAAGTGTGGAATACAGCAGTTTGTACATGGATAGGCATCTGATGCAGAGTACTGGAAGTTATCTTCCACTCAAGTGTTTCTTCAGGAGTGCACCGCTGCTCAGTCTTCCATCTTCCTGGTTGTGGTGGCAGTGCGCTCCTGCAGACTTTCAGTTTAAACCAGTAGCTTTGTCACATCCCCGCTCTCCAAAATTACAAGTTGTCATTGTCCTATGGTTTATCTTTGTTGTGCCATATTAGTTTTCTCAGGAGTTGTTCCCATGCCATGGATTTCTGCTATGTTATGTAGCGGTGTACATTATACTCTGATGTCTTTGTAAGTTTTCTTATTGGTCTGTATGTTATATAAAAAAAACCTTTCCCCTGCAGTAGCTGACAATTGTTTTCTAATGATACTTTGGTATCTCATTCATTTACTGCCGATTTATCAGACATTTCTCATCATCTGGATTCAATTCTGACAGTCCTTGTGTGATTTCAAGCAAGGCTTTTATATATCTGTGTCGGTATGCCCCCTTGTGGCAAGTAGGACATGTGCAGTGCACAGATGTACAAATTCTAGCTGCTTTGCTACTTGTTATTCTTGAGTTAACGAGAGAAGACACATTTTGGTTTATTCTTTTTTTTTTAAACATCCCATGGATTTAATAGGGACAGGCAGAAAAAAGCATACATTTGATATATGCATTAATAACACTGTCAAATCACTTTGAGGGAAAAAAGAAACATATGATAGAAATTAAAATATTTTTATGGAATAATTTTAGAGATCTGCAGGAAAACATAATTGATATTGGGGTCCTCTCATTTGGACTCTTGCTCTTCTGAAGTGCTAAGCCACACAGTTTCTTAAAATGTGTCCCAGACAGAACAGATTTAATGATAATCCATGTACTGGAATTTGTTTCAGTAGTTGGGCAGTAGACATTGGTGCTCTGGGGCTGGGCCAGTCCCTGCTGTACTAAGTATGTGCATTGGTTGTCAATTCCAGCTCAGTATTAGTACTCTTGCCGGTTCATCACTTTTCATCAAAGCTGGCGAGAGAGCGCACTGTCACTGTGCATATTGCACAGTGGCAAGAACCTACTGAGAATCCGTCGGAATTGACAACTGAAGCGTACTCACTACAGCACGGACTAGCCCAGCCCCTTTGGCAGACGTCACTGATGATGCTTCAATTCAAAGTGGTGGCAGAGGCTGCGGCAGTGACCATACCCTCTGCGCCCCTTGATGATTGCTTGTTTAAGGATCCCAGCATGCACTGGGGGTTCTCAGACGACACATCAAACATGTAAAAAAAAATGCCCGTTTTTTTTTAGGCTTGCATTGTAAGTATTGAGTGTCTTCCTAAAAGAAAACAACATGTTACCGCTTTTAAATGCTTGGCAACATTTGAGAGCCTGAAGTGCTTAAAAGAAGCAAAAAAGACTGAACAATTCATTTTTACATAAAATTGCATATGTTAATTCTTTTACATTTTTTGGTGCTTATTTGCCGCATTTTCATCTCATAAATTGGCTAAAAAGTAGTAGTGTGATCAGGTTGCAGGATGCAGTAACAGAGAGGAGGCAGAGTAAGGGTTAACAATAATTTTTCTTGAACAGGGGAATACTCCATGCAGGGAGGGGAAAGGAGAGGCAGGGGTATGGCAGGTGATACGTGCACAATAGGTGTGCTGAGGGAGGTAACGAGGACAATAAGTATAACAACTGTTCATTAAGGGTGAACTTATCAGTCTGACGGCTTCCTGACTGCAGAGTCCTAGGTTCAAACGGTGGCACCAACGCGGTAAGCATGTGATGAATATGGAGTCATACTGCAGGCGTTGATGATCCGGTTCCTGGGGGTGACGATGAGTCCTCGTCGTCTTGCACGGGGTCCTGGGTCCAGGATTCGGGTTGCAGAGTGAAGAGCAGTCTCCAACACTGCTATAGCTTGATGAAGCTTGGCAGAAGTATGCAGGTGAGAGAGGGAACACTTCTCAGTGAGTCACCCAGTGTTTCTCAGGTGGCACGTGCGCGGTATTTACTGACCCGTTGCGTTGGGTACCTTGAGCAGCGGGAGCCAACGGGCAAAATGCAGTTCTCTGGTCACAGTCTCTGTAAGTGGCAGCAGGGACACTATAGCGCAGACCTGCGCTGTCACGGTGCTCAGAGGACGAGCACCAAACTTCCCCTGCTGCGTGCTCCTGCCAAGTCTGTCTGCCTTTTCACGCGCTCTGCCCTCTTTAGCCTAGCTACGCCCCCTGCTGTTGAGTGCAAAGGTCAGTCCAGGTTTCTAAGTTTTCCCCCAGACAATAAAAGATGACAGTCCCGACAGTTCCGGACCTGGCGTAAGGAAGGTACCCCGGGTCCGGTCCCTCTTCTTACATGAGCACATCCTAAAGCCTCATGAATACGTCCATTTTTCTTCTACATGTTCTATCCATGATTCTCATGGGTAGAATTGATACCCATTGTAGTTCATAGTGCTGGGCACATGTCTGTGTTTCCAAACAAATCTTGGATTCATGTTCATTTTCGATCACAGTCACAGTACAAAAAGTCACCTATACCAGTGTATGGGTACATGAAAATCAAGGGCAGCACACAGATGCCAAGGTGTCTATGTTCTTCTTGCTGCCCAAACTGACCTGTGCCTGTCCCTGCTGACCGTTAAGGGTTAACAACTCATAATCCATAGCCTCTGTTTCCTGGTTTAGTCCAAAGCCAAATTTGCCAAAATGATGACCCAAGTGGTTCATATTTGTAGCTTTTTAAGTAACTAAAAAAGGTCCAAACCCCATAAGTCAGCTTCTGGTATATGCTAGAGATCATGATTTTTGGCCTTTGAACTTTCTATCTGGTGTTGCTGACATTACAAAATATTGTTGCATGAAAAAAAATGTGAGCAGCACTATGCTTCAATGCTCATCAAAAATGTGGTACTCCAACAATGGATGCCACCATTTTGAATATATTTATAATACAAGTCAGATCATTGGGGGCACCACAGCTGGTAATCCAAGTGGTTGATAGCTCCAGGGTTTCCAGTGTCCAATTCCTTCTAACCAGCACAGCCTTGAGGAGTTTGTGTGCTGCTGATGTACTTCGTAAAATGGAGGAATTTTATCAAGACTTCCAGATGTGGCTAAATGCCACATGACGTTAGATGTTTGGCTCCTGCTCCAGTGACATCCCATGTACCAATCACACACAGCCGTATAGGAGATGTCACTAGTAACATTACATTCCCAGAGCAGTATGTTTGGCTCTAGGGATAGCGCATGTACAGTCCGAACCATAATCTGCTGATTCCACTACATGCGCCATTCCATGACAAGAAATTGCCCCATTATCACTAGGGATGTGATGAGTGGAAGCAGAGCTAAGCGGGAGCATAATAAATGCTGTGGAAAAGACAATTAGAGGATTTTTATAGTGGAGAGGGTTTGGGAAATAATTTAAGGTAATGTGCACATGGTGTCATATAGATGCAATTGAAGTGTAGACATTCAGGTTTAATTTAAGGGATTGAACAAAAATATTCTGTGAAATGTTTAGCAACTGCAATAATTTTTCTACAAAGCCTTTCCAGTACTTTTTTCTCTCATTCTGTTACAGGTTGATCTTTGGACAGATGAAACTAAGAATGCTTTTCTAGAACTGGGCTAGCTTCTTTAAACGTTTTTTGGCAAAGGCTAATCTTGCCTTTTTATTTTTAAAAAAGCACTCCCATCAAAGTTTTCATCTTCTTAATTTATATTTCAGCCATCATGTTATGGCCATCATGTCATCACTATGTACTTAAAATTGTTCATTTTGCCTTTCTACCCAGCTAATTCTTCTCTGTTCTCTGCTCTATGTAGAAACAAGAAGTCTCTTATCCCTGTATCTCCCGAAATCCTGGTTCTCCCCACCACATCCCTACAGTCACTTCTACTTCTCATCTATCATCTATCACAAATTTCCGCAACCTCTCTAACCTTATACCCATCCGCTCAGCCACCACTTCCTAGTCCTTCTAACAGGAGGTCTATGGAGCGCTCGCTCTGTCTGCAACCAACGTTCCTGCATCCATGATCTTTTCATTACTAACGAACTTAAATTCCTTGGCATCACTGAAACCTGGCTCACCCCCCCTGACACAGCCTCTCCAGCTGCATTTTCTTATGGTGGATTCCATCTTTCTCACACACCTCATCCCAGCTAGCATGGTGGAGGAGTTGGTTTCCGCCTTTCAGATAACTGCTCCTTCACCCAAATTCTACTGCCACCCTCAGTTAGTCTCTCTTCTTCTGAGGTACACTCTGTGTGCATCTACTTCCCCCTCCATCCGGCAGTTATTTAATGCCCCCCCGTGGCCAACCACCACCTTTTTCGACCACTTCACCACCTGTCTACTTCACTTCCTCTCTGCTGACATCCCGACTATTAACATGGGTGACTTCAACATCCCCACTGAACGAAGTATTTGGTCTGCACTCTGTCATATAGTGAGGTACCGGTGTAGTGGGCCAGAAGACTCTGAATCCATAAAGGTCAAAATTCACCGCACAATCAGTTGCTTTGGGTGATGCAAGAAAATAATATTTATTCCACTTGATGTGAACAGAAAAAACAAGCTGGGCACATGAAAAATTCTAAAGCGACTAAACACAATAGTGACGTTTTGACCTGTCCCAGGTCTTATTCAGTACGTTGCCGAAAGACAGAAAAATACATCAGTGTCGTGTTCACATATGCAAAATAAAATAAAATAGCAGTGACAAAATAGGAAACAATATAAAACCTAAGTATATATATATCATACAAACTAATACAATCCCAAGTTGTCCATGCGTAGATAATAACATTTAGGCTAAAGGTATTCCACAATGGTGGGTGAAAAAGGCAGGGTATACAATATAAAGTCACCTGTTCCTACCTCAAAGGGGTTAATGGCTAGATAGGTATTGTTGTGAGATGCATACTTGGAAATCCCTGCAGTTAGGGATAGATGCAGTCTGCATGGGAAAAGAGCCCTAGGTTGCAGTAGTGTGTATGGAACTCTGTGGAGAAGGTAGACCATGTGGGTAAGAAACCTGGCATCAAAGAGTTAACCTACTCCATGAGATGTAATACCTGTGTGGTCCTCAGAATAAAGCCGATGTAACGGTGTGCTGCAGAGGTAAAATAGACATGGTAAGGGTTAGTACATAGGTGGGTAGTAGTGGCAGACAGTGGAGAGTAGTTACTGTACTGGACCTTTAAATAAGTATGGCAGTGCTCACGCACCGTGCCTCCTGTTGCTGGGGTGCTGTATGACTGGGGGCTGGGGATTTTATGCCGGCGTGCGGTGCCGCGGCCAGAAGTGCGTCACCGGAAGTGATGCGCACCATCTACAGCGGCGCCAATCTAGGACATATGCCGTGCCTGGACAGTATGCCAGAAGCGCGTTACCTACAGTGGCACGTGACCAGGTGAGGGGGATGCGGGAAAGCGTCACTGAGAGTGATGAAGGGTAATAATGAACAGCCTAGTACCGTGTGTTATGATGGTTATCATGGTAACACTTATCCCGGAGTGCTTCTTGGGTATAAGGGCATTAAAGTGACCACTGTAAAGAGTCATGTTGTGTGGTAAGGCAACCATAGCACCCCAGCCTGACTAAAGAACTGTGGTGGGCTTCAAGGGTTGCTGAGCAGAGATGGAAAAAGTCCCACTCCAACAAGCACTTCATCACATTCGCACAGTCCCTCACTACTTTCAAGTCCACACTCACTGCAGCATAACAAACATACTTCTCATCTCTCATATCCTCCTGATGTCACAACCCTAAACAGCTAAAACCACTTTCAATTCTCTTTGTCCCTCAGCACCTCCTCCCTCTCTTCTCATCTTAGCTGAAGACTTTGCCTCATTCTTGAAGCAGAAGATCGATAACATTAGAGAAAGCTTTGGCCTACAACCCCCACAGCCCCCCCTCATAACTACTCAGCCATCCTCCTCCAAAACCAGCTTCTCCCCCATTACAGAAGATCAACTCTCCTCTTTACTATCAAAATCACATCTCACCACCTGTACACTTAACCCGATCTCGTCTCACCTCATCCCAAACCTCACCACAGTCTTCATCCCAACACTAACCCATCTCTTCAACCTGTCACTAACAACTGGTGTTCAACCCTCATGATTCAAACATTGATCACACCCATCCTCAAAAAGCCCTCCCTTGACTCATCCTCTGTGTCTATCATCACATTTCACGTCTCCCCTATCCCTCAAAACTAATGGAACAACACGTCCATCTTGAACGGTCTTCCCACCTTTTCTCCTCCTTGACCGCTTACAATCTGGTTTCTGACTGCACTGAAAATGCCCTGACTAAAGTCACCAATGACCTACTAACTGCCAAATCCAAGCGACAGTATTCTTTCCTCCTCCTGGACCTTCCTCTGCTGTTGACAGTCAACCATTCCCTCTTACTACAGATTCTCTCATCTCTTGGCATCACAGACTTTGCCCTATCTTGGATCTCTTCATACCTAACAGATTGGACATTCAGCATCTTCCACTCAAACACCACGTCATCTCGCCCCCGATCTGTCAGTGTGCCCAAAAGTTTAGTTCTATGGCCCCTGCTCTTCTCTATTTACACCTTTGGCCTGGGACAGCTCATAGAGTCCCATGGCTTTCAGTATCATCCCTATGCTGATGACACACAGATCTACCTCTCTGGACCAGATATCACCCAATTACTATCCAGAATCTCACAATGTTTGTCCCCTATTTCATCCTTCTTCTCTACTATACAGGTCCTTCTCAAAAAATTAGCATATAGTGTTAAATTTCATTATTTACCATAATGTAATGATTACAATTAAACTTTCATATATTATAGATTCATTATCCACCAACTGAAATTTGTCAGGTCTTTTATTGTTTTAATACTGATGATTTTGGCATACAACTCCTGATAACCCAAAAAACCTGTCTCAATAAATTAGCATATCAAGAAAAGGTTCTCTAAACGACCTATTACCCTAATCTTCTGAATCAACTAATTAACTCTAAACACATGCAAAAGATACCTGAGGCTTTTATAAACTCCCTGCCTGGTTCATTACTCATAACCCCCATCATGGGTAAGACTAGCGACCTGACAGATGTCAAGAAGGCCATCATTGACACCCTCAAGCAAGAGGGTAAGACCCAGAAAGAAATTTCTCAACAAATAGGCTGTTCCCAGAGTGCTGTATCAAGGCACCTCAATGGTAAGTCTGTTGGAAGGAAACAATGTGGCCGAAAACGCTGTACAACGAGAAGAGGAGACCGGACCCTGAGGAAGATTGTGGAGAAGGACCGATTCCAGACCTTGGGGGACCTGAGGAAGCAGTGGACTGAGTCTGGTGTGGAAACATCCAGAGCCACCGTGCACAGGCGTGTGCAGGAAATGGGCTACAGGTGCCGCATTCCCCAGGTAAAGCCACTTTTGAACCATAAACAGCGGCAGAGGCGCCTGACCTGGGCTACAGAGAAGCAGCACTGGACTGTTGCTAAGTGGTCCCAAGTACTTTTTTCTGATGAAAGCAAATTTTGCATGTCATTCGGAAATCAAGGTGCCAGAGTCTGGAGGAAGACTGGGGAGAAGGAAATGCCAAAATGCCTGAAGTCCAGTGTCAAGTACCCACAGTCAGTGATGGTGTGGGGTGCCATGTCAGCTGCTGGTGTTGGTCCACTGTGTTTCATGAAGGGCAGGGTCAATGCAGCTAGCTATCAGGAGATTTTGGAGCACTTCATGCTTCCATCGGCTGAAATGCTTTATGGAGATGAAGATTTCATTTTTCAGCACGACCTGGCACCTGCTCACAGTGCCAAAACCACTGGTAAATGGTTTACTGACCATGGTATTACTGTGCTCAATTGGCCTGCCAACTCTCCTGACCTGAACCCCATAGAGAATCTGTGGGATATTGTGAAGAGAAAGTTGAGAGACGCAAGACCCAACACTCTGGATGAGCTTAAGGCCGCTATTGAAGCATCCTGGGCCTCCATAACATCTCAGCAGTGTCACAAGCTGATTGCCTCCATGCCACGCCGCATTGAAGCAGTCATTTCTGCCAAAGGATTCCCGACCAAGTATTGAGTGCATAACTGAACATTATTATTTGATGGTTTTTTTGTTTGTTATTAAAAAACACTTTTATTTGATTGGATGGGTGAAATATGCTAATTTATTGAGACAGGTTTTTTGGGTTATCAGGAGTTGTATGCCAAAATCATCAGTATTAAAACAATAAAAGACCTGACAAATTTCAGTTGGTGGATAATGAATCTATAATATATGAAAGTTTAATTGTAATCATTACATTATGGTAAATAATGAAATTTAACACTATATGCTAATTTTTTGAGAAGGACCTGTATTTATAAAACGTAATATGGACAAAACACAATTCATCATTTTTCCCCCACCTCACTCAATCCCCCCAACAGACCTATCCATCAAAGTCGATGGCTGCTCACTCTCCCCAGTCCTGTAACCCTGCTGCCTTGGCGTAACCCTGGACTCTGATCTCTCCTTCAAACCACACATCCAAACCCTTTCCTCTTCCTGCTGACTCCAACTAAAAAATATTTCCCGGATCAGTACATTCCTTAATAAAGAATCTGCAAAAACTCTAGTCCATGCCTTCATCATCACCTGCCTTGACTACTGCAACCAACTCTCTGTGGCCTCCCTAATACTCTTGGATACCTCCAATCTATCCTAAACTTTGTTGCCCAGCTAATTCACCAGTCCCTCCGCTATTCCCAAGCCTCTCTCCTCTGTCAATCCCTGCACTGGATCCTCATTGCCCAAAGACTCCATTTCAAAACTCTAACCATGGCGTACAAAGCCATCAACAGCCTATCTCCTCCATACATCTGTGACCTCGTCTCCGAGAACTTACCTGCATGCAACGTCTGATCCTCACAAGATCTCCTTCACTACTCCCCTCTTATCTCCTCTTCCCACAAACGCATACAAGATTTCTAGCGTGCATTCACACTACTCTAAAACTCTCTACCTCAACATATCAGACTCTCGCATACCATGGAAACCTTCAAAAGGAACTTGAAGACCTACCTCTTCCAACAAGCCTATAACCTGCAGTAACCCTTGTTTCACCAAACTGCTGCACAACCAGTTTTGCCCTCACCTACTGAATCATCACCCATCATCACTTGTAGATTGTGAGCCCTTGCAGGCAAGGTTCTCTCTACACATGTACCAGTCACTGACTTGTATTGTTTAAGATTATTGTACTTGTTTTTATTATGTATACCCCTTTCACATGTAAAGTAATAATAAATAATAATCTATATACATAATTGTCTAAGGGTCACTTCCGTCTGTCTGTCTGTCTGTCCTTCTGTCACGGTTATTCTTTCGCTGATTGGTCTCGGCAGCTGCCTGTCATGGCTGCCGCGACCAATCAGCGACGGGCACAGTCCAATTAGTGCCTCCCCTGCTCCCCTGCACTCACTGCCCGGCGCCTGCTCCGTAATCCCCTCCGCTCACACAGGGTTAATGGCAGCGGTAACGGCCCGCGGTGTACCGCACTCCGTTACCGCTATTAACCCTGTGTGTCCCCAATGATTTACTATTGATGCGGCCTAGGCAGCATCAATAGTAAAAATATGTCATGTTAAAAATAATAAAAAAAAAAAACAAACAAACCTGCTATACTCACCCTCCTCCGCCTTTCTCGCTCCTCGCCATGCTCCCAGGACCGCTCCATTGCAAGCGGCAGCTTACATTCCGTCCCAGGGCTGGTGTGCGGCAAGGACCTGCCGTGACGTCATGGTCATGTGACCGTGATGTCATCATAGGTCCTGCTCACACCAGCCCTGGCACCGAAAGCTGCTGCTTGCAATGGAGCGGTCCCGGGAGCGTGGCGAGTAGCGGGAAAGGCGGCGGATGGTAAGTATAGCAGGACTTCCAACGGGCTATAGGTGAGTATATGTTTATTTATTTTTTTTAAGTCTCTATACTACGTGGCTCTGTGCTGGCCAATATACTACGTGACTCTGCTATATACTATGTGGCTGGGCAATATACCGTACTACGTGGCTGGGCAATATACTACGTGACTGGGCAATATACTACGTGGCTGGGCAATATACTACGTGGCTCTGCTACATACTACATGACTGGGCAATATACCGTACTACGTGGCTGGGCAATATACTACGTGGCTGGGCAATATACTACGTGGCTGGGCAATATACTACGTGGCTGGGCAATATACTACGTGGACATGCATATTCTAGAATACCCGATGCGTTAGAATCGGGCCACCATCTAGTAATTTAGAATTCCCTTTTTCAACTCCTGAACCAGCTGCTCTCCTCATCCCTCTATGTCTTGTTTCTACATAGAGCTTAAGAGGATTCAGCTAGTCAGTTTTTAAATAACGTGATATCATAAGTACACAGTGCTGTATAATATGATGACTGCAATATATTAAGAGTAGGGATGAGCGGACCTGTGGATCATCAGGTTTGTCGGATTTGGCTGAACTTTAGTCCAAAGTTTGGTTCTGGTACCTTGACCCGAACGTGACCCCGAACCTCACAGAAGCCAATGGGAACCCAATGTTTGGTGCTGTAAAATAGTCGTAGTAAGGGGTAGGGGGCTGCAGAAGGAAGCAAAATGGGCGATAGGGCAGGACAATTGCCCTGCAAACAAATGTGAATAGGGAAATTACTTAAAATAATGCACAGTAAAAAAATATTAAAACTAATAATCTTGATTCAGGAGGCTGAGGTTCAAGTGGAGGAATGGAGCAATGCCTTCTGTGTGCAGTTTACTGTACTTGTTCAATAAAATAAAAAAAATGGGGTTTCAACTATTTTTAATGACCAGCCAAGTAAAGGCATACAGCTGTCAGCTTGTCTATTTTGGGAAGGGGCCAATATCCATGGACCATCCCAACTTATTAAAATCAGCCCACAGCTATCTGCTTTGCCGGTTATTAAAAAATGGGGGAACCTTACAATAAATGATGTGGGATCCCCTCTATTTTTAAATAACCAGCCAAGGCAAAGCTGGGTGGTTATTTTTACTCAGGAACATTATGACACTAATTTTTAAGGGTACTGTTTCTGAATATGCTGCAGAAGACAAGAGAAGATGGAAGTCTGCAAAAACGAGCTGTTTCTGTGAGTAGTCGTCATTGAGTCAGGTACTTAGATTTAAGGTGCATTTACATTGGCCAGCTGCACCCTTTAAATGACCGATGATCTGCTATATGAAGCCAACAGTCGCTTAACAAACTGTTTAGACAGGATGTTTTTATTTTCATGTACATGGAACAAATCGATAACAAAAAATCGTCTTGTGCACGTAAAAAAAAGCATTGTTCTCAACAGCACATGTATGTACACAGGAGATTGTGTTGCTGAGAACGATGATATACAAAAAGGAGTGTCTTTATCCAGGCCGGGGTTTGTTCCTTGTTGTTTTTTCCCCACTCTGGTCATGCGGGGGTTAACCTTCTCTGCCTCATTTTGGGTTGTGTGGCTATTAAAGTCTTCTGTGGCCTGCAGACCAATATCAGTGATAGTTCATGCTCCCAGGCTAGAGCAGCTGACCCCTTGATACTGTGTGTGGTCTTCTGCCCGTGTACTCTGTTCCCATGATTTTCCTTTCCTGCCACCCCGCTTTGTCTTAGTGCTCCCTCCTTGTTCTTGGACCTCTTGGTATGTGACCCGGCTTGTCTTCTGACTTGTTTTACTGTCTCTCGTCTTGGTTATATCTGCTGACTTCTGGCTTGTATTTAACCATGTGCATTGCTGTGACCTCTGGTACTTCTTGTCCTGACTGTTTCTGACTCAGCTCATCTTGGAGCGCCCCCAGACACAGGGCCACAGGTTACTCGGTACCGGTCCTTTCTGTCTCAGTTCTGGGGTTGTCACGGTGGCTGGACCCGGTCCGTGACCCTGCTAAGGGGCGTCCAATAAAAGGTGATAGGAATCTGTCAAGGTTTCGTGACGCCACCTGTGGTGTTCGGTCAGGATGACCGACGCTGCTTGGGGTCCGCTGGGGTGATGGAATGGCATCTAGATGGTATACCTTCCCACAGGTGAAGTATGTCCCCAGGGCTTCCCAGTGATGTAGATGGCGATGGTGTGAGGTGCAGACAATAACAAGGACACAAGGTTGCAGTCTCTTTACTGAAGACTTCAGGATCCGCAATCCAGAGCACAGTTAACAGGGCTGTCTGAGACCGGCCGGTCCGATGGCACATCCAGAGTTCCCTTTACAGGTGGAAATCGTTTCCTACCAATAACGCCTGTGTGTTGTAGTGCTACCCTGCTGAGCATTCGGTATAGTCCTCACAACTTCTGTTCTAGTTCGTTCGTTCTCTTTCTTTCTATTTCGTTCCAGATGTTACTAGTTTCTCGTCCCCCAGGTATGTTATGGCTAGGACGCACCCGTATGACGGGAAGGCTCGGAGCTCTTCCGGGACCCTAGAGACGCCCCTATCCACGCGTTGCCCCCTATGTCTTCGTAGGAAATTTAAGGTAGACAGCCAACCTATAATTAACTGTCCTGCGGAGTTTGAAGTAAGGCATAGAGTCAGTTACTCCCGCGGTGTTCCGGCCACCGGCTATGCGCCTCAGTATGATGTTGCCGTTCTCGGGGCACGACTCCTGCTGGCTCTCCTTTGTGCTTGATCTCGTTTCTCACTATTCCACAATATCCTTCGCTTCGTGTCTCTTTCTTAGGATACCGCCGCAAGGTAGTACAGGCGCGGTTCCGTAACGTTCTGTTCGCTAGGTACCTGCCAGGTTCCCACGCCTGACAGGCACCCCCTCGAATCTTCTCCCTGCAACACCCCCTGCCACGGGATGTTGCCTGAATCCAACCCAGTCAGCTTCTGACTAACTTCCTATCCAACCCCTAGTTTTACCAGTGTGAGGAGTGGCCCAATAAATAAAGCTTTTTTTCTCCCCCCTAGTGGCCAGAGTGTGAAGTGTAATGTGTGCTGGTGATACCTGGTCAGTAGAATTCCTTCAGTGCCATCAGACATACCATCAATCCCCTTAGCGGCAGAGTGTCATACTGCAATGACCTGATCTCTGGGGCGCTGCAATCTGACCACTCTTCGCCACTTGGTGGCGCTTCTGCTGCTGCTCAGTGGTGTTACCCTTTGTGTGCGCCACCTCTCTTCCCTCACCAGCATCCCCTGGTGGAGGTTGCGCTATACTGCACTGCAGCAGCATTACATTATCACTGACCATGCATTTAAAGGGGATTTTACTTTTTTTTTTCTCTGCTCTGCTTTCTATGGATCTGCTCCAAACCTTGGCGGATCAAATGGACAGTTTGACACAAATGATGCAGGATCTGTCTGTGGATCAGAGGGCCTTGGCCTCGTCTCATAACCACCTGCAAAGGGAACTTTCTGACACAGTAAATCTTTGCAGACTGTAAGTACCCTAACACTATTGATGTCTCATTGCACTCTCCTGAACCTACGGTCAGGCTCCCAGATACCTTCTCCGGGGAAGAGGAGAGGTTCCGTACAAGGAGAGTTGCAAGCTATTGTTTTCTCTTAGACGCCGATCTTCTGGAGATGAGAGTCAGTGGGTGGTGATAATCATTTCCTTACTGTGGGAGGGACCTCAGTTGTGGGCTTTCTCTTTACCTGCTTCTCCCCCTGAACGTGTGTCTGTGGAGATTCTTTGAGTCCTTAGGACTTATTTTTTACAAGCCTGACTGGGTCAGAGTGGCAGAGGACACAATCATGAGTCTCTTTCAGGGGAAGCTCTCGGCTGAATGGTATTGCTCAGAGTTCTGTCGATGGTCCACTGAAGTGTCCTGGGATAACTCTGCACTGAGATGTCAGTTCAGGAGAGGACTGTCGGATCACCTGAAGGATGCTCTGGCTCTCCATCCACCACCCAACTCAGGCTATCCATATGGATCGGAGGCAAATGGAGAGAGGTTACACAGCGAGAGGTTCCGATACTCCCTGCTAATCCTGTTGCTTTGCCACCATCTGAACCCATGGAGGTGGGGCCACCGACCTCAAAAAGAGGAGATGGTGACGTGAAGGAAAGCTGTTTTTACTGTAGAGATCCCAGACATTAGAAAAAGGACTGCCCCTCCTGCTCACAGACCTACAAATAGCTGAGTCTGGGTGATTGTTGTGGAGGTCACCCAGACTCTCATGTACTTTTTTTTTTTTCAAAAGTACTGTTGGAAGTGGAACTTAGTTGTGGGAGTTGATCGGTTGATTGACAGCCTGTTTAGCTAGATAGTAGAAATCTGACTATCAGGTCCGAGCACCAGCGTTTCCGAGAACTGGAGCAGTGGTCGATTATCCGCACTACCGCTCCATTTATTCTTAATGGAAGTGCCAGAGATTACCAAGCACAGCGCTCTGCTGATCTTTGGGGTTTCCATTAGAATGAGTAGTGTGGATGCCTCTGCTCCATTCAACTGGGGCTCTTCAAATCCCCGGTCCTCAGGATCGGTGGGAACCACTGTGGTTGGATCCTCACTGATTAGAAAGTTATTCCCTATCTTGTGAATAGGGAATAACTTTCCAACTTGAGATATCCACTTTAAAAAGAGTATCTAAAGTTTTACGATATTATTTTTTTTTATGCCCATTCTGAGCAGATCGGTGGATCACCAAGTTCTCAGGCCCCCATAAGTCGCTAAATAGACAGACTCCTAGAAGACTGCTGCTCAGGAGACATGAGAGCATGTACACAGCACAGAGTGAATCCAGTGAGTAGAAAGTCATAGTCCTGTCTAAACCTGTGCACTTCTAAGAGGTCTTTTGAGCAATCAGTGGGGGTTTCAGGTCCACCATGCCCCTCTCCAAACTGAGCCAACTGCAGACTCAAACCAACCTGCTGAGAATTAATGGACCTAAAACATATAAGATATCTTCCAAAAGTTTAGTTACTCTTTAACTGTTTAATAAAATGGCTGCCTAAGATCAAGCAATACTTTGGTTCCTGCATGGTCTGCAGTCTGATGAGGGCTGGTAACAACAACTTCAAACATCTCCTTGCCATTGTTAAGGGCATACTGGGAGTTGTAGGTTAATGTGATACAATTGTATATTGGAATGACTGGACACTACAATTGATTGCTGTACTAAGCTTGGCAATATAATCATGTACTGATGGAGATTCTGGTGATGTTGTGGTTGTGGAGATGTATTACTGCACTGATCGTGCTTCTGGTGGTGTATTACTTAAATGACAGTGGTTCTGGTGATGTATTACTGTATTGACGGTGGTTCTAGTGATGTTTTAATGTACTGACTGTGGTTTTGGTGATTTACTGCACTGATGGTGGTTCTGATGATATACCGTATATACTAGAGTATAAGCCGAGATTTTCAGCCCAAATTTTTGGGCTGAAAGTGCCCCTCTCGGCTTATACTCGAGTCAAAGTGGGTGGCAGGGTCGGCGGGTGAGGGCGCTGAGGCATACTTACCTGCTTCCAGCGATCCTGGCGCTCCCCGCCTGTCCGACGGTCTTCGGTGCTGCAGTTCTTCCACTGTTCAGCGGTCACGTGGGACCGCTCATTAGAGAAATGAATAAGCGGCTCCACCTCCCATAGGGGTGGAGCCGCCTATTCATTTCTCTAATCAGCGGTGCCGGTGACCGCTGATAGAGGAAGAGGCTGCGGCACCGAAGACCAGCTGTGCGGGAGAAGGAGCCGGACGCCGGGAGCAGGTAAGTATCGCATATTCACCTGTCCACGTTCCAGCCGCCGGGCGCCGCTCCATCTTCCCGGCGTCTCTCCGCTCTGACTGTTCAGGTCAGAGGGCGCAATGACGCATATAGTGTGCGCGGCGCCCTCTGCCTGATCAGTCAGAGCGGAGAGACGCCGGGACCGGACGCTGGGAGCTGCAAGCAAGAGAGGTGAGTATGGCTTTTTTTTTTTTTATTGCAGCAGCAGCAGCAATGGCACAGATATATGTGGAGCATCTATGGGGAAATATGAACGGTGCAGAGCACTATATGGGGCACAGCTATGGGGCAATATGAAAGGTGCAGAGCACTATATGGCAGAGCTATGGGGAAATATGAACGGTGCAGAGCACTATATGGGGCACAGCTATGGGGAAATATGAACGGTGCAGAGCACTATATGGCACAGCTATGGGGCAATATGAACGGTGCAGAGCACAATATGGGGCACAGCTATAGGGCAATAATGAACGGTGCAGAGCACTATATGGCACAGCTATAGGGAAATATGAACGGTGCAGAGCACTATATGGGGCACAGCTATGGGGCAATATGAACGGTGCAGAGCACTATATGGCAGAGCTATGGGGCAATATGAACGGTGCAGAGCACTATATGGCAGAGCTATGGGGCAATATGAACGGTGCAGAGCACTATATGGCAGAGCTATGGGGCAAGATGAACGGTGCAGAGCACTATATGGCAGAGCTATGGGGCAATATGAACGATGCAGAGCACTATATGGCAGAGCTATGGGGAAATATGAACGGTGCAGAGCACTATATGGCAGAGCTATGGGGCAATATGAACGGTGCAGAGCACTATATGGCAGAGCTATGGGGAAATATGAACGGTGCAGAGCACTATATGGCAGAGCTATGGGGAAATATGAACGGTGCAGAGCACTATATGGCAGAGCTATGGGGCAATATGAACGGTGCAGAGCACTATATGGCAGAGCTATGGGGCAATATGAACGGTGCAGAGCACTATATGGCAGAGCTATGGGGCAATATGAACGGTGCAGAGCACTATATGGCAGAGCTATGGGGCAATATGAACGGTGCAGAGCACTATATGGCAGAGCTATGGGGAAATATGAACGGTGCAGAGCACTATATGGCAGAGCTATGGGGCAATATGAACGGCGCAGAGCACTATATGGCAGAGCTATGGGGCAATATGAACGGCGCAGAGCACTATATGGCAGAGCTATGGGGCAATATAAACGGTGCAGAGCACTATATGGCACAGCTATGGGGCAATATGAACGGTGCAGAGCACTATATGGCAGAGCTATGGGGAAATATGAACGGTGCAGAGCACTATATGGCAGAGCTATGGGGAAATATGAATGGTGCAGAGCACTATATGGCAGAGCTATGGGGCAATATGAACGGTGCAGAGCACTATATGGCAGAGCTATGGGGAAATATGAACAGTGCAGGGCACTATATGGCAGAGCTATGGGGCAATATGAACGGTGCAGAGTACTATATGGCAGAGCTATGGGGAAATATGAACGGTGCAGAGCACTATATGGCAGAGCTATGGGGCAATATGAACGGCGCAGAGCACTATATGGCAGAGCTATGGGGCAATATGAACGGCGCAGAGCACTATATGGCAGAGCTATGGGGCAATATAAACGGTGCAGAGCACTATATGGCACAGCTATGGGGCAATATGAACGGTGCAGAGCACTATATGGCAGAACTATGGGGAAATATGAACGGTGCAGAGCACTATATGGCAGAGCTATGGGGCAATATGAACGGTGCAGAGCACTATATGGCAGAGCTATGGGGAAATATGAACGGTGCAGAGCACTATATGGCAGAGCTATGGGGCAATATGAACGGTGCAGAGCACTATATGGCAGAGCTATGGGGAAATATGAACGGTGCAGAGCACTATATGGGGCACAGCTATGGGGAAATATGAACGGTGCAGAGCACTATATGGCAGAGCTATGGGGAAATATGAACGGTGCAGAGCACTATATGGGGCACAGCTATGGGGAAATATGAACGGTGCAGAGCACTATATGGCAGAGCTATGGGGCAATATGAACGGTGCAGAGCACTATATGGCAGAGCTATGGGGCAATATGAACGGTGCAGAGCACTATATGGCAGAGCTATGGGGCAAGATGAACGGTGCAGAGCACTATATGGCAGAGCTATGGGGCAATATGAACGATGCAGAGCACTATATGGCAGAGCTATGGGGAAATATGAACGGTGCAGAGCACTATATGGCAGAGCTATGGGGCAATATGAACGGTGCAGAGCACTATATGGCAGAGCTATGGGGAAATATGAACGGTGCAGAGCACTATATGGCAGAGCTATGGGGAAATATGAACGGTGCAGAGCACTATATGGCAGAGCTATGGGGCAATATGAACGGTGCAGAGCACTATATGGCAGAGCTATGGGGCAATATGAACGGTGCAGAGCACTATATGGCAGAGCTATGGGGCAATATGAACGGTGCAGAGCACTATATGGCAGAGCTATGGGGCAATATGAACGGTGCAGAGCACTATATGGCAGAGCTATGGGGCAATATGAACGGTGCAGAGCACTATATGGCAGAGCTATGGGGAAATATGAATGGTGCAGAGCACTATATGGCAGAGCTATGGGGCAATATGAACGGTGCAGAGCACTATATGGCAGAGCTATGGGGAAATATGAACAGTGCAGGGCACTATATGGCAGAGCTATGGGGCAATATGAACGGTGCAGAGTACTATATGGCAGAGCTATGGGGAAATATGAACGGTGCAGAGCACTATATGGCAGAGCTATGGGGCAATATGAACGGCGCAGAGCACTATATGGCAGAGCTATGGGGCAATATGAACGGCGCAGAGCACTATATGGCAGAGCTATGGGGCAATATAAACGGTGCAGAGCACTATATGGCACAGCTATGGGGCAATATGAACGGTGCAGAGCACTATATGGCAGAGCTATGGGGAAATATGAACGGTGCAGAGCACTATATGGCAGAGCTATGGGGCAATATGAACGGTGCAGAGCACTATATGGCAGAGCTATGGGGAAATATGAACAGTGCAGAGCACTATATGGCAGAGCTATGGGGAAATATGAACGGTGCAGAGCACTATATGGCAGAGCTATGGGGAAATATGAACGGTGCAGAGCACTATATGGCAGAGCTATGGGGCAATAATGAACGGTGCAGAGCACTATATGGCACAGCTATGGGGCAAGAATGATCTATTTTTATTTTTGAAATTCACCGGTAAATGCTGCATTTCCACCCTAGGCTTATACTCGAGTCAATAAGTTTTCCCAGTTTTTTGTGGCAAAATTAGGGGGGTCGGCTTATACTCGAGTATATACGGTAATTATGTAGAGGTGGTAATCTTTAATTTATCAAAAATGAAAGGAGAAAAAATCCAGAGGGAACAGAGGCTTTCTTTTAAAAGTAAAACCTAGCATTTATTCAGGTATATAAAAAAAACTAAAAAAAAATACAATGTAGTATAAAATACTGTTAATAGGACATACTGATTTCGAAACTCTGTCTTACTCATGGTCTATCGGACTTCATAGGAGATGGCTTTAGGATGACGAGGAGCGCTGAGGAGATGGCCTGACTGTGGACTTATTGGAACAAGGCTTTAGGATTGAAATATGATGGAAATCTTGGAAGAAAGCTGATGGAACTCATTATACTGAGTGAGGACAATCGGGCACCGCTGGTGTGTGTCTAATGGCGAAATCGTCCCCGACTGTTTTCTGTTGCACTGTTCTTGTAATGGAACAGAACAATGGAAACAAAACATTTAGCATTAGCATGAATACAGCCTTAAAAGGGGTTGTCCCTCACTTTCTGGCCGGCTTCACACTCAGCGTATGAAAATACGGTCCGTATATTACGGCCGTAATACGCTGAAATGTCCCGAAAATAGTGGTCCGTAGCTCCTCCGTAGGCAGGGTGTGTCAGCGTTTTTTGCGCATGGCATCCTCCGTATGTAATCCGTATGGCATCCGTACTGCGTGGTTTTCTCGCAGGCTTGCAAAACCAACATACCGCTATAGAAATGATCCATGTGTCCCAAAAAGAAAAAAATATATATATATATACTGTCTATATATATATATATATATATATATATATATATATATATATATATATATATATATATATATGTCATTAGACACATATATGTATATATATTAATATTTATTCCAGCGCTATACAGCTTGAAAGCCGGTAATTCAATTACCGGCTTTTTCTTTCTCCTTCCTAAAACCCGACATGATTTGAGACATGGTTTACATACAGTAAACCATGTCTTCTCTCCATTTTTTTTGCAGATTCCACACTACTAATGTCAGTAGAGTGTATCTGCAAAATTTGGCCGTTCTAGCTCTTAAAATAAAGGGTTAAATGGCGGAAAAAATTGGCGTGGGCTCCCGCGCAATTTTCTCCGCCAGAGTAGTAAAGCCAGTGACTGAGGGCAGATATTAATAGCCTGGAGAGGGTCCATGGTTATTGCCCCCCCCCCTGGCTAAAAATATCTGCCCCCAGCCACCCCAGAAAAGGCACATCTGGAAGATGCGCCTATTCTGGCACTTGGCCACTCTCTTCCCATTCCCGTGTAGCGGTGGGATATGGGGTAATGAAGGGTTAATGCCACCTTGCTATTGTAAGGTGACATTAAGCCTAATTAATAATGGAGAGGCGTCAATTATGACACCTATCCATTATTAATCCAATTGAATGAAAGGGTTAAATAAAACACAAACACATTATTTAAAATTATTTTAATGAAATAAAAACAATGGTTGTTGGAGTATTTTATTGTACGCCCAATCCAATCACTGAAGACCCTCGTTCTGTGAAAGAAAAAACATAATAAACCAACAATATACTTACCCTCCGCAGATCTGTCATGTCCAACGATGTAAATCCTTCTGAAGGGGTTAAAACATTTTGCAGCAAGGAGCTTTGCTAATGCAGGCTGCTCCTCGCTGCAAAACCCCGGGGAATGAGTCTAAATATAGATCAATGAGCTATATTTAGCTTCATTTGCGGTGAGGCGCCCTCTGCTGGATGTTCATAGATCGTGGGAAATTTCCTAGAAAGCTCCCAGGCTTTCTAGGCAAGTTCCCACGATCTATAAACAGCCAGCAGAGGGCGCCTCACCGCAAATGAAGCTAAATATAGCTCATTGATCTATATTTAGACTCATTCCCCGGGGTTTTGCAGCGAGGAGCAGCCTGCATTAGCAAAGCTCCTTGCTGCAAAATGTTTGAACCCCTTCAGAAGGATTTACATCGTTGGACGTGACAGATCTGCGGAGGGTAAGTATATTGTTGGTTTATTATGTTTTTTCTTTCACAGAACGAGGGTCTTCAGTGATTGGATTGGGCGTACAATAAAATACTCCAACAACCATTGTTTTTATTTCATTAAAATAATTTTAAATAATGTGTTTGTTTTATTTAACCCTTTCATTCAATTGGATTAATAATGGATAGGTGTCATAATTGACGCCTCTCCATTATTAATTAGGCTTAATGTCACCTTACAATAGCAAGGTGGCATTAACCCTTCATTACCCCATATCCCACCGCTACACGGGAATGGGAAGAGAGTGGCCAAGTGCCAGAATAGGCGCATCTTCCAGATGTGCCTTTTCTGGGGTGGCTGGGGGCAGATATTTTTAGCCAGGGGGGGGCCAATAACCATGGACCCTCTCCAGGCTATTAATATCTGCCCTCAGTCACTGGCTTTACTACTCTGGCGGAGAAAATTGCGCGGGAGCCCACGCCAATTTTTTCCGCCATTTAACCCTTTATTTTAAGAGCTAGAACGGCCAAATTTTGCAGATACACACTACTGACATTAGTAGTGTGGAATCTGCAAAAAAAATGGTGAGAAGACATGGTTTACTGTATGTAAACCATGTCTCAAATCATGTCGGGTTTTAAGAAGGAGAAAGAAAAAGCCGGTAGTTGAATTACCGGCTTTCAAGCTGTATAGCGCTGGAATAAATATTAATATATATACATATATGTGTCTCACTGACATATATATATATATATACCTATTCTATGTGTACACATTTATTCTACCTATTGGACTGTAAGCTGTCAGTGTGATTTTACTGTACACCGCACTGAATTGCCGGCTTTTCTCTCTAACAGCGCTGCGTATTTCTCGCAAGTCACACTGCTTGTCCGTGTGAAATCCGTATTTTTCACGCTTCCATAGACTTTCATTGGCGTATTTCTTGCGCAGTACGGTGACAAACGCAGCATGCTGCGATTTTGTACGGCCGTAGAAAGCCGTATAATACTGATCAGTAAAATACGGCAGATAGGAGCAGGGGCATAGAGAATAATTGTGCCGTATTATTTGCGAGTTTTACGGACGTAGTTTCTGCGCTCTTACGTCCGTAAAACTCGCAAGTGTGAAGCCGGCCTCTAACATTTTCTCAATGTGGCCAGGGTAGAAAGAAATGGTAACGGAGTGTGCTTAGGGCATTGTTAAAGGGACTCTGTCATCTGAATTTGGAGGGAACAATTTTCAGCCATAGAGGCGGGGTTTTCAGGTGTTTGATTCACCCTTTCCTTACCCGCTGGCTGCATTATTGGATTGAAGTTCATTCTCTGTCCTCCGTAGTACATGCCTGCACAAGGTGCAATCTTGCCTAGCGCATGCGTGTACTATGGAGGACAGAGAATGAACTTCAATCCAATATTGCAGCCAGCGGGTAAGGAAAGGGTGAATCAAACACCCGAAAACCCCGCCTCTATGGCTGAAAATTGTTCCCTCCAAATTCAGGTGATAGAGTCCCTTTAAAGGGTGTGTGATTAAAGTTTTGGTCCCTGCATGGTATCATGTGTCCCTCTTTCTCGCCTTCAAATGGGTTGGCCACTACTTGGACAATCCCTTCTGAAATACAATATCCCCTAATTTAAAATAAAAATAACATCCAGCACTGGTGCTGTTCCAGCGATGTCTCCCAGCGCGCATGTGACTTTAGCTGCAGCACTCACGTGGCATAACATCGCTGTACATATTTACTCATTTATATAGCGCCATTAATACCACAGCGCTTTAAAGACATTATCATCACTGTCCCCAGTGGGGCTCACAGTCTAGGTTCCCTATCTGTAGGTCTTTGGAGTAACCGCAATGGTGCAAAATGTTATTTTTATTTTACACTGGGCAATATAATATTTATATTAATAAATCACCAGGATGCTGCCACCTTATCGGAAACCAGAATAATAAAGAGATATAGAGAACTTGATTCTTACTGGGCTGCTTGCTGTAGTTTTGATAAAATCATTGATAAGCAGCAGATTTTTACTAGACAAGTAAACCTGATGCCAGGTAGTCCTCCATCTCCATAACCTCGCCTACACTACTCATTGGCAGCTTTCTGTCTATGCACAGTGCACACAAAGAGTTGTCAGTCAGGGATTTGATCAACACTACTGCAAGCAGCTCAGTAAGTGAAACATCACTGCAATCAGGATCTCTGCCCCTACATTATGCGGTTCTCACATGGGGGAGCAAAAACCAGGTGACAGATTCCCTTTATGAAGGGGTTGTCTGAGTGAACAGTCCTTTTAAGAGTTGTGCAGATAATCGCAGCTGCTGATCCTAAGGTCACGGCCCAGATCTACGAGTGACATTGTGTGATTGAGCGTCAGCTAATGACCTACATGGATATAAATTGGCAGGAGGGTACTTTATGGAATTCGTACAACTTAGGCCTCTGTTGTCACACTTCCGTCGATACGGGTCCGTCGCAATGCGTCGGGCCGACGGACGTTGTTAACCCCTTTCTGCTAATGGACATACTATTCCGTCCATGTGGGGTGGGCCCTACTTCCCAAGGACGGAATAGTACGTCCAGCGCGATCGGCCGCGCTCACGGGGCGATGTGATCGCGTTGCTGCGAGGGTCTGCTCACCTCCCTCCCTGCTCCAGGCCCGGATCCAAGATGGCCGTGGCATCCGGGTCCTGCAGGGAGGGAGGTGGCTTACCAAGTGTCTGCTCAGAGCAGGCAGTGTGAAGCCTGTAGTGCTGTAAGTCAGATCGGTGATCTGACAGAGTGCTGTGCAGACTGTCAGATCACCGATCTGTGATGTCCCTTCCCTGGGACAAAGTAAAAAAAAATAAAAAAAAATAAAAATTTCCACACGTGTAAAAAAAAAAAAATAATAAAAAAAATCCTAAATAATGAAAAAAAAAATATATTATTCCCATAAATTCATTTCTTTATCTAAATAAAAAAAAAACAATAAAAGTACACATATTTAGTATCGCCGCGTCCATAACGACCCCACCTATAAAACTATATCACTAGTTAACCCTTTCAGTAAACACCGTAAGAAAAAAAAAAAACGAGGCAAAAAACAACGCTTTATTATCATACCACCGCACAAAAAGTGGAATAACGCGCGATCAAAAAGACAGATATAAATAACCATGGTACCGCTGAAAGCGTCATCCTGTCCCGCAAAAAAACGAGCCGCCATACAGCATCATCAGCAAAAAAATAAAAAAGTTATAGTCCTCAGAATAAAGCGATGCAAAAATAATTATTTTTTCTATAGTTTTTATCGTATAAAAGCGCCAAAACATAAAAAAATGATATAAATGAGGTATCGCTGTAATTGTACTGACCCGAAGAATAAAACTGCTTTATCCATTTTACCAAACGCGGAACGGTATAAACGCCTCCCCCAAAAGAAATTCATGAATAGCTGGTTTTTGGTCATTCTTCCTCACAAAAATCGGAATAAAAAGCGATCAAAAAATGTCACGTGCCCGAAAATGTTACCAATAAAAACGTCAACTCGTCCCGCAAAAAACAAGACCCCACATGACTCTGTGGACCAAAATATGGAAAAATTATAGCTCTCAAAATGTGGTAACGCAAAAAATATTTTTTGCAATAAAAAGTGTCTTTTAGTGTGTGACGGCTGCCAATCATAAAAATCCGCTAAAAAACCCGCTATAAAAGTAAATCAAACCCCCCTTCATCACCCCCTTAGTTAAGGAAAAATTAAAAAATGTATTTATTTCCATTCTCCCATTAGGGTTAGGGCTAGGGTAAGGGCTAGGGTTAAGGCTACAGTTAGGGTTAAGGCTACAGTTAGGGTTAAGGCTACAGTTAGGGCTGGGGCTAAAGTTAGGGTTAGGGTTTGGATTACATTTGCGGTTGGGAATAGGGTTGGGATTAGGGTTAGGGGTGTGTCTGGGTTAGAGGTGTGGTTAGGGTTACTGTTGGGATTAGGATTAGGGGTGTGTTTGGATTAGAGTTTCAGTTATAATTGGGGGGTTTCCACTGTTTAGGCACATCAGGGGCTCTCCAAACGCGACATGGCATCCGATCTCAATTCCAGCCAATTCTGCGTTGAAAAAGTAAAACAGTGCTCCTTCCCTTCCGAGCTCTCCCGTGCGCCCAAACAGGGGTTTACCCAAACATATGGGGTATCAGCGTACTCAGGACAAATTGGACAACAACTTTTGGGGTCCAATTTCTCCTGTTACCCTTGGGAAAATACAAAACTGGGGGCTAAAAAATAATTTTTGTGGGAAAAAAAAGGATTTTTTATTTTCACGGCTCTGCGTTATAAACTGTAGTGAAACACTTGGGGGTTCAAAGCTCTCACATCATATCTGAGTTCCTTAGGGGGTCTACTTTCCAAAATGGTGTCACTTGTGGGGGGTTTCTACTGTTTAGGTACATTAGGGGCCCTGCAAACGCAATGTGACGCCTGCAGACCATTCCATCTAAGTCTGCATTCCAAATGGCGCTCCTTCCCTTCCGATCCCTCCCATGTGCCCAAACGGTGGTTCCCCCCCCACATATGGGGTATCAGCGCACTCAGGACAAATTGAACAACTTTTGGGGTCCAATTTCTCCTGTTACCCTCAGGAAAATACAAAACTGGAGGCTAAAAAATAATTTTTGTGGGAAAAAAAATTGTTTTATTTTTACAGCTCTGCATTATAAACTTCTGTGAAGCCCTTGGTGGGTCAAAGTGCTCACCACACATCTAGATAAGTTCCTTAGGGGGTCTACTTTCCAAAATGGTGTCACTTGTGGGGGGTTTCAATGTTTAGGCACATCAGTGGCTCTCCAAACGCAACATGGCGTCCCATCTCAATTCCTGTCAATTTTGCATTGAAAAGTCAAACGGCGCTCCTTCCCTTCCGAGCTCTCCCATGCGCCCAAACAGTGGTTTATCCCCACATATGGGGTATCAGCGTACTCAGGACAAATTGTACAACAACTTTTGGGGTCCAATTTCTTCTCTTACCCTTGGGAAAATAAAAAATTAGGGGCGAAAAGATAATTTTTGTGAAAAAAACGATTTTTTATTTTTACGGTTCTGCATTATGAACTTCTGTGAAGCACTTAATGGGTCAAAGTGCTCACCACACCTCTAGATAAGTTCCTTAGGGGGTCTACTTTCCAAAATGGTGTCACTTGTGGGGGGTTTCAATGTTTAGGCACATCAGTGGCTCTCCAAACGCAACATGGCGTCCCATCTCAGTTCCAGTCAATTTTGCATTGAAAAGTCAAATGGCGCTCCTTCGCTTCCGAGCTCTGTCATGCGCCCAAACAGTGGTTTACCCCCACATGTCGGGTATCGGCGTACTCAGGACAAATTGTACAACAACGTTTGGGGTCCATTTACTCCTGTTACCCTTGGTAAAATAAAACAAATTGGAGCTGAAGTTAATTTTTTGTGAAAAAAAATTAAATGTTCATTTTTATTTAACCCCTTCATGACCGGGGGATTTTTCGTTTTTCCGTGTTCGTTTTTCGCTCCCCTCCTTCCCAGAGCCATAACTTTTTTATTTTTCCGTCAATTTGGCCATGTGAGGGCTTATTTTTTGCGGGACGAGTTGTACTTTTGAACGACATCATTGGTTTTAGCATGTCGTGTACTAGAAAACGGGAAAAAAATTCCAAGTGCGGTGAAATTGCAAAAAAAGTGCAATCCCACATTGGTTTTTTGTTTGGCTTTTTTGCTAGGTTCACTAAATGCTAAAAATGACCTGCCATTATGATTCTCCAGGTCATTACGAGTTCATAGACACCAAACATGACTAGGTTATTTTTTATCTAAGTGGTGAAAAAAAATTCCAAACTTTGCTAAAAAAAAAAAAAAAAAATTGCGCCATTTTCCGATACTCGTAGCGTCTCCATTTTTCATCAGCTGGGGTCGGTTGAGGGCTTATTTTTTGCGTGCCGAGATGACGTTTTTAATGATAGCATTTCGGTGGAGATACGTTCTTTTGATCGCCCGTTATTGCATTTTAATGCAATGTCGCGGCGACCAAAAAAACGTAATTCTGGCGTTTCGAGTTTTTTTTCCCGCTACGCTGTTTAGCGATCAGGTTAATACTTTTTTTTAATTGATAGATCGGGCGATTCTGAGCGCGGCGATACCAAATATGCGTAGATTTGATATTTTTTTTATTGATTTATTTTGATTGGGGCGAAAGGGGGGTGATTTAAACTTTTATGTTTTTTTTATTTTTTTTCACATTTTTTTAAACTTTTTTTTTTAACTTTTGCCATGCTTCAATAGCCTCCATGAGAGGCTAGAAGCAGGCACAACCCGATCGGCTCTGCTACATAGCAGCGATCTGCTGATCGCTATGTAGCAGAATTGCACGTGTGGTGTGAGCGCCGACCACAGGGTGGCGCTCACAGCGACGGGCAATCAGTAACCATAGAGGTCTCAAGGACCTCTATGGTTACCATTCACAAGCATCGCCGACCCCCGATCATGTGACGGGGGTCGGCGATGATGTCATTTCCGGCCGCCCGGCCGGAAGCGGTAGTTAAATGCCGCTGTCTGCGTTTGACAGCGGCATTTAACTAGTTAATAGGTGCGGGCAGATCGCGATTCTGCCCGCGCCTATTACGGGCACATGTCAGCTGTTCAAAACAGCTGACATGTCCCGGCTTTGGTGCGGGCTCACCGCGGAGCCCTGCATCAAAGCAGGGGAGCCGGCATCGGACGGTATAGTACGTCCGATGCCGGTAAGGGGTTAAACATTCCAAAAATTCCTGTGAAACACCTGAAGGGTTAATAAACTTCTTGTGGTTTTGAGCACCTTGAGGGGTGCAGTTTTTAGAATGGTGTCACACTTCGTTATTTTCTATCATATAGACCCCTCAAAATGACTTCAAATGAGATGTGGTCCCTAAAAAAAATGGTGTTGTAAAAATGAGAAATTGCTGGTCAACTTTTAACCCTTATAACTCCCTAACAAAAAAAATTTTTGGTTCCAAAATTGTGGTGATGTAAAGTAGACATGTGGGAAATGTTACTTATTAAGTATTTTGTGTGACATATCTCTGTGATTTAATTGCATAAAAATTCAAAGTTGGAAAATTTTCAAAAGTTTGGCCAAATTTCCTTTTTTTTCATAAATAAACGCAGGTAATATCAAAGAAATGTTACCACTTACATGAATTACAATATGTCACGAGAAAACAATGTCAGAATCACCGGGATCCGTTGAAGCGTTCCAGAGTTATAACCTCATAAAGGGACAGTGGTCAGAATTGTAAAAATTGGCCCGGTCCATAACGTGCAAACCACCCTTGGGGGTAAAGGGGTTAAAGTTTTGTACGACGTGGGCAGCGGATGCAGTTTTTCGACGCATCCGCTGTCCATTCTGCAGTCCAGGGAGGCGTGGGCGGAGTTTCGGCACCGCATGTGCGGTCAAAAATAGCAGACGTGCCATACAAAAAACGTTACATTGAATTTTTTTTATGACGACGGTCCGCCAAAACAGACGGATCCGTCGCACGACGTGTGGCAATCCGTCGCTAATACAGGTTTATGGGCAAAAAACATCCTGCGGGCACATTTGCAAGATCCGTTTTTTGCCCAAAACGACGGATTGCAAAAACCGGAAGTGTGAAAGAGGCCTTAGGAGTATTTGGCTTGGAAACTCAGCTCTGGGCTTGCTTGCAGTGAATGCAGCATTGACATCTATACAGAAATCATGTTCATGTTGCATAGCACAGCAGGAAGATATCCCGGAACTAGTTCGTTATCCCTAATGCTAAAGGTACCGTTACACTAAACGACTTACCAACGATCACGACCAGCGATACGACCTGGCTGTGATCGTTGGTAAGTCGTTGTGTGGTCGCTGGGGAGCTGTCATACAGACAGCTCTCTCCAGCGACCAACGATCAGCGGAAAGACTTCGGCGTCGTTGAAACTGTCTTCAACGATGCCGAAGTCCCCCTGCAGAACTCGGGTAACCAGGGTAAACATCGGGTTACTAAGTGCAGGGCCGCGCTTAGTATCCCGATATTTACCCTGGTTACCATTGTAAAAGTAAAAAAAAAAAAAAAACAGTACATACTCACATTCTGATGTCTGTCACATCCCCCGGCATCCACAGGGTTAAAACTGCTTTCGGCACGAGCGCTGCTAATGCATTCGCTGTTGCCGAGAGTTTCCCTGCACTGTGTCAGCGCCGGCCGTAAAGCAGCGGTGACGTCACCGCTGTGCTTTGCTTTACGGCCGGCCGGCGCTGACAAAGTGCAGGGAAAACTCTCGGCAGCAGCGCGTGCATTAGCAGTGCTCGTGCCAAAAGCAGTTTTAACCCTGTGGACGCCGGGGAACGTGACAGACATCAGAATGTGAGTATGTAGTGTTTGTTTTTTAACTTTTACAATGGTAACCAGGGTAAATATCGGGTTACTAAGCGCGGCCCTGCACTTAGTAACCCGATATTTACCCTGGCTACCAGTGAGCACATCACTGGATCAGCGTCACACATGCCGATTCAGCGATGACAGCAGGTGATTAGTGACCAAAAAAAGGTCCTGATCATTCCCCAGCGACCAACGATCTCCCAGCAGGGGCCTGATCGTTGGTCGCTGTCACGCTTAACGATTTTGTTAATGATATCGTTGCTACATCACAAACAGCAACAATATTGTTAACTAAATCGTTATGTGTAAAGGTACCTTTAGGGTGCCCTAACTATCCCTGTTCCTGATGACGCCGGGGCCATGAGCCTTAAGGCCCCTTCACATTAAGCGACGCTGCAGCGATACCAACAACGATCCGGATCGCTGCAGCGTCGCTGTTTGGTCGCTGGAGAGCTGTCACACAGACAGCTCTCCAGCGACCAACGATCCCGAAGTCCCCGGGTAAACATCGGGTAACTAAGCGCAGGGCCGCGCTTAGTAACCCGATGTTTACCCTGGTTACCAGCGTAAAAGTAAAAAAAAAAAACAACCACTACATACTTACCTACTGCTGTCTGTCCCCGGCGCTCTGCTTCTCTGCACTCCTCCTGTACTGGCTGTGAGCACAGCGGCGGGAAAGCAGAGTGGTAACGTCACCGCTCTGCTTTCCGGCTGACCGACGCTCACAGGCAGTACAGGAGGAGTGCAGAGAAGCACAGCGCCGAGGACAGACAGCGGTAGGTAAGTATGTAGTGTTTGTATTTTTTTACTTTTATGCTGGTAACCAGGGTAAACATCGGGTTACTAAGCGTGGCCCTGCGCTTAGTTACCCGATGTTTACCCTGGTTACCAGTGAAGACATCGCTGGATCGGTGTCACACACGCCGATCCAGCGATGTCCACAGGAGATCCAGCGACGAAATAAAGTTCTGGACTTTCTTCAGCGACCAACGATCTCCCAGCAGGGGCCTGATCGTTGGTCGCTGTCACACATAACGATTTCCTTAACGATATCGTTGCTATGTCACAAAAAGCAACGATATCGTTATGTGTAAAGGTACCTTTACTGAGCTCCAGAATCAGCCATTATCTGTCCCCTCCCCCATCCAGGGAAGTGCAGGAGTAGGCGAAATCAGACGCTGCGGTTTGAGGCCCTGTCTGTCGCGGTAAACTCTTCGTGCGTGTCGGCTACAGACACACTTGATTGCCAAAACTGCAGTTTTTGGATTAATTGTTTTGCAAAATTGAAACAAAAAAAACGAGCAATGAGCGGACAATGTGCCCACACAGAGCAAAGGTGAGGCTGTGCACAGATAACGGCGGCTCACACACTGCTCCGCCCGCACAGCTCTCCTGATAACCTTCACCGGTCACGTCCTGCTGCACTCACTGTACAGTGTAGAAAGTCATTGGGAAACGAGTCTGTGTGCGCGCGCTGACGTCACTGACCTGACGATCGTCCAATCCCGTGCAGCCTCTATTCTCCTCTCCACTAGATGTCGCTGTAAATTATTGTCTAAGCTCTCTGTCTACTGGAGTTATAGAGAGGCGCTCTTGGAGAACGGACATGCGCATTCTTTCCTGTCAAAGGCGTTCATCAGCGCGTGCGCAGTCTAGTCGCGCTCCTTCATTCTCTGCCCGCCAAGGTGAGGCCCTGCTTTGCTGCAGTCTAGGTCCACGTTTGCCGGTGTGGAGGCGGCTGCGGTGCGGTGAGCCGGCCTCAGGGGTTCGCATAGTTGTATTGAATGGGTGTCACTGGCGGGATACGTGGTGCTGCGGTCCAGGCTGTCTGTGCTGGTAATATGACCTTGTGTATGTCCCTGTCCGTGCAGAGCTCTATCTGCAGCAGGCAGTGGGGGGTGTAATGCTGAGTGGTCAGGTGGGCCTGAGCTCCACAGAAAGCAAGGCTGATGCTGCACGCCGGCCTCCCCATAGGAAATGTCACTGCTGATGCTGCACGCCGGCCTCCCCGTAGGAAATGTCACTGCTGATGCTGCACGCCGGCCTCCCCATAGGAAATGTCACTGCTGATGCTGCACGCCGGCCTCCCCATAGGAAATGTCACTGCTGATGCTGCACGCCGGCCTCCCCATAGGAAATGTCACTGCTGATGCTGCACGCCGGCCTCCCCATAGGAAATGTCACTGCTGATGCTGCACGCCGGCCTCCCCATAGGAAATGTCACTGCTGATGCTGCACGCCGGCCTCCCCATAGGAAATGTCACTGCTGATGCTGCACGCCGGCCTCCCCATAGGAAATGTCACTGCTGATGCTGCACGCCGGCCTCCCCATAGGAAATGTCACTGCTGATGCTGCACGCCGGCCTCCCCGTAGGAAATGTCACTGCTGATGCTGCACGCCGGCCTCCCCGTAGGAAATGTCACTGCTGATGCTGCACGCCGGCCTCCCCGTAGGAAATGTCACTGCTGATGCTGCACGCCGGCCTCCCCGTAGGAAATGTCACTGCTGATGCTGCACGCCGGCCTCCCCGTAGGAAATGTCACTGCTGATGCTGCACGCCGGCCTCCCCGTAGGAAATGTCACTGCTGATGCTGCACGCCGGCCTCCCCATAGGAAATGTCACTGCTGATGCTGCACGCCGGCCTCCCCATAGGAAATGTCACTGCTGATGCTGCACGCCGGCCTCCCCATAGGAAATGTCACTGCTGATGCTGCACGCCGGCCTCCCCATAGGAAATGTCACTGCTGATGCTGCACGCCGGCCTCCCCATAGGAAATGTCACTGCTGATGCTGCACGCCGGCCTCCCCATAGGAAATGTCACTGCTGATGCTGCACGCCGGCCTCCCCATAGGAAATGTCACTGCTGATGCTGCACGCCGGCCTCCCCATAGGAAATGTCACTGCTGATGCTGCACGCCGGCCTCCCCATAGGAAATGTCACTGCTGATGCTGCAGAGGCAGTAATCTGTACAATGCCTTAGGAATTGTGCCTGCAGGGTAGACAGCCAGTATAGAGGGAGACCTGGGTGTGTGCCATAATTACTGTGGGGCTGTAGCATTAGTCAGGCATGTCTTGCCTCTGCAGTGCTTTCCCAGAGTGCTCTCTGCTCCTCACTGTTCCCTGCACAGCCCCTCCTCTTTGCCACTGCTACATCGTGATGCTTTAGAAGTCCATAATGTCAGCTTATGATACCAACACAAATCACGTCAAGTAAGTCACGAAATATCCAAAAAATTGTTGTGGGTTCTGTTTTTTTTTTTTTTTTTTTTGTGACTTGCTTGTTGCTATAGTGTCTTTATTGCAATACGACGACATTGATTTCTTTAGTGCTGCGATGTAGCAGTGGCGCCTATTGAACTTCCTACTGTTTCTGCCAAAATCACGAATTTGATCTAGCCCAATGAAAATCTGTCACTTTGTACGTGCAGTCTGACCTGTGGACATCACGGTGTAGAGAAGCTGAGCAGAACGATGTATAGGTTTGGTAGGAAAGATTCATTATCATTTCTGTTTTATTCCTTGACATCCCTCTTGTTTTTAGGAGTTCAGTGGGCGGCCCTACTGGTGATTGACAGCTACCTCTGCTTGCACAGTCATACAGGGAAGACTGTCAATCCTTAGGCCCACCTGACTCGTATGCAAACAAACACCAGGGACTTCCATAAAACACAAGCTGCTGTAGAACATCCTGCCTGCAGACTAGAGACCATGTTTAACATGACAGGTTACTTTTAACCTTTTCCCACTTTAGGATGTGATTAAATGTCCTTGATAGGAGGCTGGAAGTGCAGAGAGCTTCCTCCGCAGGCAGTGGATTATGACATCTGTGTAACAGCCGGGGCTGAGCTGACCGTGAGATGCTGCTGTCAGTGTATGGTGACAACTAGTGATGAGCGAGTATACTCCTTACTTGGGTTTCTCCGAGCACGCTCATGTGGTCTCCGAGTATTTTGCTGTCCTCGGAGATTTAGTTTTTGGAGCCTGCAGCTGTATGATTTGCGTCTGCTAGACAGGCTGAATACATGTGGGAATTCCTTAACAAACAGGCAACCCCCACATGTACTCAAGCTGGCTACCAGTTGCAAATCATGCAGCTGCGTCGACAAACTAAATCTCCGAGCACTCACAGATACTCTAAGACCACCCGAGTAATGAGTACACTCGCTCATCACTAGTGACAACATTTAAATGGAGCGATTGCGGGTGCTCACTGGCTGCGACCCCTGCAGCAGCCATAGGGCAGTATATAGTATAAGTGAGGAGACAATTACAGGGTTAGTTCTCCTAAGAGGGAGAAATCACCCTCTTTATTCATCGCCTCATTGGGGGACACAGGACCATGGGTGTATGCTGCTGCCACTAAGAGGCTGATACTAAGTTAATACAAATAAAAAGTTAGCTCCTCCTCTGCAGTAAACACCCTCGTGCTGTCTTCAGGGGTTGCTTTTTTTTTTTCGTTTCTTAAATGTAAAGATTTGGAAATAAAGAAATTTAAAAAAGATAAACATATCTTGTCTGTGAAAATATAAAAATCCATGCGGTAGATGCTGTAATGAAAAGTGGGGGGGGGGACCACTATGGCTGAGTTGCATTTTATTTCCATCTTGCTTGAAATGCTCTGGATTGGCCGGTGCGTCGCCTGACTTGAGCTGCATGGAAATACATGCTGTCACTCTCGGGTTCCGAGTGCCGCCGGCCAGTCCGAGCATTGTGATCTTCGGGTGAGAAATATGGCGGTGTCACCTGAATCGGTGATGTCAGCACAGAGAAAAAGGTGAGTATTCATTTGCATATGCTTGACTTGCCAGCGTGCGACAATAAATTTGTCTGGGGATAGCATACTATAATGAAAGTTACATATCCTGTATGTGCTGCCCAAGCCCTATTTCAGAATAGTATTGGTAGATTACACAAAAATCACTTTCTAAAACGGGTCCTCTTCACAGATGGCTGGTCATAATGCCAATGGCCAAACTGATTGGATCCTTGAAATGTGAGGTCTCCCTATGGGGAGTGGTTATACCAGTCTGTGTGCCTGCGCTCAGTGCAGGGTCTCTGGGGGCTGCTGTTCTCTGCTCCATACACCTAACCTACATCCTAATCCTTTATTAGGCAGCTGGCTTTGATAATATCCTGTGATCATGATTGACACATGTATTATTCATTGATGCTGTCTGTGAGGCTGCAAATGGATATAGAATTTTATTTTTATTTTTTTTTCCTTTACTTATTCTTAAATCTTAAGTTCTATACTTGCAGGAAGTCGCCCAGAATAAAACTAAGCGCAGAGAGTGACTGGTACGGCTATGTCTGATGCGTGTAACGTCTTTCTCCCTTCTCTTGCAGCTTCTTTTCATCCAGTCCGTCCACTCTACCAGAACAATGTACGCTTGTGTCAGGCTTATGTCCAACCCATCCCTGGTGAGTGCTTTACACTGCAGCACCTCTTTGTGGCGGAGGTCCACACAGGTGGATGTGTTGCCTGTGCATGAAAACAATGACTTATCATTATGTGTAACAGGGAAGCCGGCACTATTTTCCAAAAGCAGTTAGAGGGTCTGTCCTCTCCCCTGACGCCTGTTTTGTACATGCTTGTGTAGCCCTGAAGTGGTAAATCTCTAGCATCTCGTCTTAGAATTTGATGCTCTGTTCCTGTTTTTTCCTTCTTGGAAATATAAGAATACGATCAAATGTTTGTTTTACATTGTCAATTGATTGTGTCCTTACAGTATGACACTGCCTCCTATTGCCAAGTGTATTGGTAACATGTAAGTGCATATTTATGCAGAGAAGCTGCACAATACAGAATCTTAAGAAACTATATATTCCAGAACGAGTATGTATGTATTTATAGATACAGATCTATTGAGACAAAAAGAAAAAAAAAAAGTAAACTTGCTATGTTGCTGTTGAATATTTACATAAATAAGGCTTGTTTTATATGCAGATGCTAAAATGTGCCCTCATTGTGGCCATCTGAGTGATGCCTCACAAGTACGTCCCCAGATCTATTGTAGCATGTAGTCTCCACCCTGCTGTATGGAAGGCAATGATCACTAAAGAGGCAGGAGATATAATGGTTAAAGGGATCTTTCTCTATTTTAAAGGGAATCTGTCCACCAGGTTTTTGCCATTTGAGAGCAGCACAATGTAGGGGCTGATTCTAGTGATGGCTTTCTGGGCTGCTTGCTGTCATATTGATACAATCGTGGGTTTTATCTGCTGCAGATCTTCCTGTGCTCTAAATGCTGAGCTCTGTATAACCCTAACCCACACCACTGATTAGCTGCTTTCTGTATGCACTGTGCATAGGCAGTAAGCTGCTAATCATTGTTGGGGATGGGGTTATACAGAGCTTATGGATATGGTGGACTATATGGTAGCAGGTTTAATAATCTCCTGCTGATAAAACAGCAATTTTTATAAAATGTACACGAAGAAGGTCAGTAAGTGACACATCGCTGGAATCGGGGGCATCTACATTATGGTGCGCTCAGGTTAGGAGGCTAAAACCTGATGACACTTCCTTTATCAGATGTGTTGGGGACACATCCCATTATATAAGTATTAGTTTCTTCCCCTGGGTTTGTCAATGCCACCTTTATCACAGACTGCACAGCTCTCCTGTTCCCAAACCTGCTTCTGATGCAGGGGGATGTGACCTGTCCATCAGCCTCCTCCATTTATAATGCGCAGACCATGGGGAAAGCTGCTTTTGTATTGGATGTGGCTGGTTGACAGGTCTGGTCATATGCTTCCCCTCCAATAACAGTTTAATGGCCTGGAGAGCTGTGAGGAAGGTGGCATGAGCAAGGGCAGGAGGAGAAGGTGTAATGGAGAGAATAGTAAATGTACACAATCGTGTCCCCAACACATCTGTTCTAGGTGATCGACAGCTTGCCTGAGGAGGTGGTGATGGCGAACTCAGTCGAGGGGTTCAAGAGAGGCCTGGATGTCTTCCTGGAGCAGAACAATATTGTATCATACAATTATTAGGTTCTGTAGAAGGACGTAGATCTGGGGATTTATTATGATGGAATATAGGCTGAACTGGATGGACAAATGTCTTTTTTTCGGCCTTACTAACTATGTTACTATGTAATGTCGCCTGCAGCCTCATTAAAGGGCTTAAAGTCTTTGTGGGACACTCTGGGGAGTTCCCTCATGGTGGGTGCTGAGGTTACAGTCTGTCTGGAGCTTCTAGCTGCTTCCAAAGCGATCTGCTCCAGCAATGCCATCTCCTGAGCTCTGTGAATGGCCTCCCTCTTATCGTCTATGGTGGCCTCTTCTCCCAGAAATGCCAACTCCTCCTCGTACCACACAACCCACTGACTTTTTTGGGTATTTACCTCCGGCTGCAGTCTTTCCTTCATTTGCTGTGAGGATCTTTCCTCAGTGTCATCTTGCAGGCGAACTCCTTCCAAAGCCTCAATTAGTTGCTCCTTGTAGAGTCCTTTAAAACGGACTCCTACTTGACAGGGAGAAGGACTTGGGGATCCTAGTTAATGATAAACTTACCTGGAGCAGCCAGTGCCAGGCAGCAGCTGCCAAGGCAAACAGGATCATGGGGTGCATTAAAAGAGGTGTGGATACACATGATGAGAGCATTATACTGCCTCTGTACAAATCCCTAGTTAGACCGCACATGGAGTACTGTGTCCAGTTTTGGGCACCGGTGCTCAGGAAGGATATAATGGAACTAGAGAGAGTACAAAGGAGGGCAACAAAATTAATAAAGGGGATGGGAGAACTACAATACCCAGATAGATTAGCGAAATTAGGATTATTTAGTCTAGAAAAAAGATGACTGAGGGGCGATCTAATAACCATGTATAGGTATATAAGGGGACAATACAAATATTTCGCTGAGGATCTGTTTATACCAAGGAAGGTGACGGGCACAAGGGGGCATTCTTTGCGTCTGGAGGAGAGAAGGTTTTTCCACCAACATAGAAGAGGATTCTTTACTGTTAGGGCAGTGAGAATCTGGAATTGCTTGCCTGAGGAGGTGGTGATGGCGAACTCAGTCGAGGGGTTCAAGAGAGGCCTGGATGTCTTCCTGGAGCAGAACAATATTGTATCATACAATTAGGTTCTGTAGAAGAACGTAGATCTGTGGATTTATTATGATGGAATATAGGCTGAACTGGATGGACAAATGTCTTTTTTCGGCCTTACTAACTATGTTACTATGTTACTATATGACAGGACTCTTGCACAGTTAGAGATCTGTCAGTCATCTCTACCAGTGCTGGGAGAAGCTGGCCAGAGGAGGTCTTGCATGAGTTTCATCTATTTCTTTTGTTCCTGGCTAGATTATTTTATCTTTAGTTTTTCTTTAACCCCTTACCGACCTCCGCCGTACTATTACAGCGGAGGTCGGGTCCCCTGCTTTGATGTGGGCTCCAGCGCTGAGCCCACCTCAAGGCCAGGACATGTCAGCTATTTTGAACAGCTGACATGTGCCCTTCAATAGCGGCGGGTGAAATCACGATTCACCCGCTGCTATTAACTAGTTAAATGCTACTGTCAAATGCTGACAGCGGCATTTAACCAGCGCTTCCGGCCATTGGGCCGGAAATGAGCGCATTGCCGACCCCCGTCACATGATCGGGGTTCAGCGATGCTTCGGCATAGCAACCAGAGGTCTCCTTGAGACCTCTATGGTTGCTGATGCCGGCATGCTGTGAGCGCCACCCTGGGGTCAGTGCTCATGGCAAGCCTGTAATTCAGCTACATGGGAGCGATCTGATGATCGCTGCTATGTAGCAGAGCTGATCAGGCTATGCCAGATTCTAGCCTCCCATGGAGGCTATTGAAGCATGGCAAAAGTGGAAAAAAATAAAAATATGAAAAAAATATAAAAGTATAAATCGCCCCATTCAAAATAAAACAATAAAAAAATCAAACCTACACATATTTGGTATCGCTGAGTTCAGAATCACCCGTTCTTTCAATAAAAAAAAAAAAAAATTAACCTAATCGCTAACAGCGTAGCGAGGAAAAAAAAAATTAGAAACGCCAGAATTACGGTTTTTTTTTTTGGTCACCGCTACATTGCATTAAAATGTAATAATGGGCGATCAAAAGAACATATCTGCACCACAATGGTATTGTTTAAAACGCCAGCTCGGCACGCAACAAATAAGCCCTCACCTGACCCAAGATCACGAAAAATGGAGACGCTACGGGTATTGGAAAATTGCACAAATTTTTTATTTTTTTTTTACCACTTAGATAAAACATAACCTAGACATGTTTGGTGTCTATGAACTCGTAATGACCTGGAGAATCAAAATGTGGCAGGTCAGTTTTAGCATTTAGTGAACCTAGCAAAAAAGCCAAACAAAAAACAAATGTGGGATTGCACTTTTTTTGCAATTTCACCGTACTTGGACTTTTTTTCCCGTTTTCTAGTACACGACATGGTGAAACTAATGATGTTGTTGAAAAGTGCAACTTGTCCTGCAAAAAAAACAAGCCCTCACATGGCCATATTGACGGAAAAATAAAAACGTTATGGCTCTGGGAAGTAGGGGAGCGAAAAATGAAAACGGGAAAAGGGCAAGGTCATGAAGGGATTAAAGAGAACCTGTCACCAGAAAAAGAAAAAATTAGCCTGCAGATATGGGGTTAATTAAAAAGAAATTTATTCCTCGGCTGCACTTTTGTTTCAGTGATGGAGGTGGCGTCTGCACGGGTTCATTCACCGCTCTGCGTATAGAAAATAGCGGCTGTCCATCAGGGCCGGTGGTGCAGATACAGCCGCTATTCTATATTCAGAGCCGGCACTGGAGCTCTTTATATTTTTTTTAAATGCCCACCTGGCTGCAATCATGCAGCCCAGCTCTGATTTCATGGTGCTCATGGTTTTTGCTTCTCATGTGTAACCTCTTGTTTCTTTGCCCCCACAGGTGAGGAATGGTGCATGCCTGCTCTGCAGACCTCTCTCCGCCACCCTGCTGAGCCAACCTGCAGCCAAGACAGAGCAGGTATGGGCAACTCCTAAACAGTCCTGGTCTCTGCGGACGCGCAGTTTACACAGTTGATCACATCATCTGATCATATAGTGCAGATGCTCAAGTCAAATATACAACGGGGAGGGGCTGTATTGCCGATTTAAAATAAAGTTTACGGCTCTTGAAACAAAACAATAAAAATTTCCATGTCTTGAACAGGGTTAAGATTAGTATAGTTGAAGTAAAACTGACCAAATTTATAGTTTCTCGTGTTCCATTAAGAATGTGTATTTCTGCCGCTATCTCTAAATATGACCTTGCGTCTGTAGAGTCTGAACTGCAGGATTCCAGAGTGTTAGATAATTGGGTGGGAGGCATCATGTCTGCAGCGGGCACATCTGTACAGCGTTGTGTAGGAGTCACCGGCTGTAGGGTGATGGTCAGTGACAGTAACGGTCCTGCCATCTATCCTTGTTGGCACACTTTTCCTGTTCTTACTGCATCACTGGAGCTGCCAGGTTTTATAAATGGAGCCCCCAGAGCTGTCCAGTATTAATGGGTTGCCCTAATATAGTGTTCCCCAACTCCGGTTCTCAAGAGCCACCAACAGGTCATGTTTTCAGGATTTCCTTAGTATTGCACAGGTGATAATTGCATCACCTGCACAGGCAGTAATTCCGTCACATGTGCAATACTAAGGAAATCTTGAAAACATGACCTGTTTGTGGCTCTTGACGATCGGAGTTGGGAACCACTGCCCTAATGGATGCCTGAACATTTTATGTAATGTAGTAATCATTTCAGATAAGGTAATACTGCATTGTGCACATTGTTGTTGTTTTTTTTTTTTTTTTAACGAAAAGTAAACAAACCATATTGGTGCTAAAAAAAAAAACAAAAAAACAAAAACAAAACATTTTATATGCAATTCAACCATTTCAGGACTGGGCTATTTATCTAGATATATTTTTGTTTTATACATCTCCCCCCTCACTTTTACACATTGTGGGCCACATGAGGCCATAAGACCATTTAGAGGGGCATTTCAAATATTCTTATTTCCCTTTTAACTGAGGCTGGTATATTTGCCCCAGTTACAGGGGAAATGCAGCCTCCTAATTGGGTAGGTTCCCATGACCATGTAATAATAAAAAAAAAAAATCCTTCAGCTTGGCACAGAGGCAAAGATGGTAATAAATTGTCTGTGCCTTCTCTGTGGGGCTTCTGCATCCACATGATGGCGTGTAGCTGCGCTCCAATGCAGTGATGTTTTAGAACATGGGCAATCCGGAAGTCGTTAACCCCTTCCCGACCCATGACGCCACGTAGGCGTCATGAAAGTCGGTGCCATTCCGACCCATGACGCCTATGCGGCGTCATGGAAAGATCGCGTCCCTGCAGGCCGGGTGAAAGGGTTAACTCCCATTTCACCCGATCTGCAGGGACAGGGGGAGTGGTAGTTTAGCCCAGGGGGGGTGGCTTCACCCCCTCGTGGCTACGATCGCTCTGATTGGCAGTTTCACTTTCAACAGCCAATCAGAGCGATTTGTAATATTTCACCCATTATAACGGGTGAAATATTACAATCCAGCCATGGCCGATGCTGAAATATCATCGGCCATGGCTGGAAATACTAGTGTGCCCCCATCCCACCCCTCCGATCGCCCCCCCACCCCCCCGATCTGGCCGGTACACTGCTCCGGCTCCCCTCCGCCCTGTGCTCCGCTCCCCCCCGTGCTCGTGTCCGCTCGCCCCGTGCTCCAATCACCCCCCCGTGCTCCAATCACCCCCCCTGCACTCCGATCCACCCCCCCCCGTGCTCCGTTCCACCCCCCCGTGCTCCGTTCCAGCCCCCCCGTGCTCCGTTCCACGCCCCCCGCGCTCCGTTCCACCCCTCCCGCGCTCCGATTCCCCCCCCCGTGCTCCGATCCCCCCCCCCGTGGTCCCCCCCCACCCTATCATACTTACCGATCCAGCCGGGGTCCCGTCCGTCTTCTCCCGGGCGCCGCCATCTTCCAAAATGGCGGGCGCATGCGCAGTGCGCCCGCCGAATCTGCCGGCCGGCAGATTCGTTCCAAAGTGCATTTTGATCACTGAGATATAATCTATCTCAGTGATCAAAATAAAAAAAATAATAAATGACCCCCCCCCTTTGTCACCCCCATAGGTAGGGACAATAAAAAAATAAAGAAATTTTTTTTTTCCCACTAATGTTAGAATAGGGTTAGGGTTAGGGTTAGGGGTAGGGTTAGGGTTAGGGGTAGGGTTAGGGGTAGGGTTAGGGTTAGGGGTAGGGGTAGGGTTAGGGGTAGGGTTAGGGTTAGGGTTAGGGCTAGGGTTAGGGTTAGGGTTAGGAATGTGCACACGTATTCTGGTCCTCTGCGGATTTTTCCGCTGCGGATTTGATAAATCCGCAGTGCTAAACCGCTGCGGATTTATGGCGGATTTACCGCGTTTTTTTCTGCGCATTTCACTGCGGTTTTACAATTGCGATTTTCTATTGGAGCAGTTGTAAAACCGCTGCGGAATCCGCACAAAGAAGTGACATGCTGCGGAATGTAAACCGCTGCGTTTCCGTGCAGTTTTTCCGCAGCATGTGTACAGCGATTTTTGTTTCCCGTAGGTTTACATTGAACTGTACACTCATGGGAAACTGCTGCGGATCCGCAGCGTTTTCCGCAGCGTGTGCACATACCTTTAGAATTAGGCTATGTGCACACGGTGCGGGTTTGGCTGCGGATTCGCAGCAGTGTTCCATCAGGTTTACAGTACCATGTAAACATATGAAAAACCAAATCCGCTGTGCCCATGGTGCGGAAAATACCGCGCGGGAACGCTGCGTTGTATTTTCCGCAGCATGTCAATTCTTTGTGCGGATTCCGCAGCGTTTTACACCTGTTCCTCAATAGGAATCCGCAGGTGAAATCCGCACAAAAAACACTGGAAATCCGCGGAAAATCCGCAGGTAAAACGCAGTGCCTTTTACCCGCAGATTTTTCAAAAATGGTGCGGAAATATCTCACACGAATCCGCAACGTGGGCACATAGCCTTAGGGTTAGGGTTGGAATTAGGGTTGTGGTTAGGGTTAGGGGTGTGTTGGGGTTAGTGTTGTGGTTAGGGGTGTGTTGGGGTTAGGGTTGTGATTAGGGTTATGGCTACAGTTGGGATTAGGGTTAGGGGTGTGTTGGGGTTAGTGTTGGAGTTAGAATTGAGGGGTTACCACTGTTTAGGCACATCAGGGGTCTCCAAACGCAACATGGCGCCACCATTGATTCCAGCCAATCTCGTATTCAAAAAGTCAAATGGTGCTCCCTCACTTCCGAGCCCTGACGTGTGCCCAAACAGTGGTTTACCCCCACATATGGGGTACCAGCATACTCAGGACAAACTGCGCAACAATTACTGGGGTCCAATTTCTCCTGTTACCCTTGTGAAAATAAAAAAATGCTTGCTAAAACATAATTTTTGAGGAAAGAAAAATGATTTTTTATTTTCACGGCTCTGCGTTGTAAACGTCTGTGAAGCACTTGGAGGTTCAAAGTGCTCACCACATATCTAGATAAGTTCCTTGGGGGGTCTAGTTTCTAAAATGGGGTCACTTGTGGGGGGTTTCTACTGTTTAGGCACACCAGGGGCTCTGCAAACGCAACGTGACACCCGCAGACCATTCCATCAAAGTCTGCATTTCAAAAGTGACTACTTCCCTTCTGAGCCCCGACGTGTGCCCAAACAGTGGTTTACCCCCACATATGGGGTATCAGCGTACTCAGGAGAAACTGGTCAACAACTTTTGGGGTCCAATTTCTCCTGTAACCCTTGGGAAAATAAAATATTCTGGGCTAAATAATTATTTTTGAGGAAAGAAAACGTATTTATTATTTTCACGGCTCTGCATTATAAACTTCTATGAAGCACTTGGGGGTTCAAAGTGCTCATCACACATCTAGATAAGTTCCTTTCAGGGTCTAGTTTCCAAAATGGGGTCACTTGTGGGGGGTTTCTACTGTTTAGGCACATCAGGGGCTCTGCAAACGCAACGTGACGCCCGCAGAGCATTCCATCAAAGTCTGCATTTCAAAACGTCACTACTTCAATTCCAAGCCCCGGCATGTGCCCAAACAGTAGTTTACCCCCACATATGGGGTATCACCGTACTCAGGAGAAACTGGACAACAAATATTGGGGTCAAATTTCTCCTGTTACCCTTGGGAAAATTAAAAAATTCTGGGCTAAATAATTATTTTTGAGGAAAGAAAACGTATTTATTATTTTCACGGCTCTGCATTATAAACTTCTATGAAGCACTTGGGGGTTCAAAGTGCTCACCACACATCTAGATAAGTTCCTTTGGGGGTCTAGTTTCCAAAATGGGGTCACTTGTGGGGGGTTTCTACTGTTAAGCCACATCAGGGGCTCTGCAAACGCAACGTGACGCCCACAGAGCATTCCATCAAAGTCTGCATTTCAAAACGTCACTACTTCACTTCCGAGCCCCGGCATGTGCCCAAACAGTGATTTACCCCCACATATGGGGTATCAGCGTACTCAGGAGAAACTGGAAAACAACTTTTGGGGTCAAATTTCTCCTGTTACCCTTGGGAAAATAAAAAATTGCAGGCTAAAAGATCATTTTTGAGAAAATAATTTTTTTTTTTATTTTCATGGCTCTGCGTTATAAACTTCTGTGAAGCACTTGGGGGTTCAAAGTCCTCACCACACATCTAGATTAGTTCCTTTGGGGGTCTAGTTTCTAAAATGGTGTCATTTCTGGGGGATCTCCAATGTTTAGGCACACAGGGGCTCTCCAAACGTGACATGGTGTCCGCTAATGATTGGAGCTAATTTTCCATTTAAAAAGCCAAATGGCGTGCCATCCCTTCCGAGCCCTGCCGTGCGCCCAAACAGTGGTTTACCCCCACATATGGGGTATCAGCGTACTCAGGACAAACTGGACAACAATATTTGCGGTCCAATTTCTCCTATTATCCTTGGCAAAATAGGAAATTCCAGGCTAAAAAATCATTTTTGAGGAAAGAAAAATTATTTTTTATTTTCATGGCTCTGCGTTATAAACTTCTGTGAAGCACCTGGGGGTTTAAAGTGCTCAATATGCATCTAGATAAGTTCCTTGGGGGGTCTAGTTTCCAAAATGGGGTCACTTGTGCAGGAGCTCCAATGTTTAGGCACACAGGGGCTCTCCAAACGCGACATGGTGTCCGCTAACAATTGGAGCTAATTTTCCATTCAAAAAGTCAAATGGCGCGCCTTCTCTTCCGAGCCCTGCCGAGTGCCCAAACAGTGGTTTACCCCCACATATGAGGTATCGGCGTACTCGGGAGAAATTGCCCAACAAATTTTATGATCCATTTTATCCTACTGCCCATGTGAAAATGAAAAAATTGAGGCGAAAAGAATTTTTTTGTGAAAAAAAATTACTTTTTCATTTTTACAGATCAATTTGTGAAGCACCTGAGGGTTTAAAGTGCTCACTAGGCATCTAAATTAGTTCCTTGGGGGGTCTAGTTTCCAAAATGGGGTCACTTGTGGGGGAGCGCCAATGTTTAGGCACACAGGAGCTATCCAAACGCGACATGGTGTCCGCTAACGATGGAAATAATTTTTCATTCAAAAAGTCAAATGGCGCTCCTTCCCTTCCGAGCCTTACCATGTGCCCAAACAGTGGTTTACCTCCACATGTGAGGTATTGGTGTACTCAGGAGAAATTGCCCAACTCATTTTAGGATCCATTTTATCCTGTTGCCCACGTGAAAATGAAAAAATTGAGGCTAAAAGAATTTTTTTGTGAAAAAAAAGTACTTTTTCATTTTTACGGATCAATTTGTGAAGCACCTGGGGGTTCAAAGTGCTCACTATGCATCTAGATAAGTTCCTTGGGGCGTCTAGTTTCCAAAATGGGGTCACTTGTGGGGGAGCTCCAATTTTTAGGCACACGGGGGCTCTCCAAACGTGACATGGTGTCCGCTAAAGAGTGGAGCCAATTTTTGATTCAAAAAGTCAAATGGCGCTCCTTCCCTTCCAAGCCCTGCCATGCGCCAAAACAGTGGTTTACCCCCACATATGAGGTATCAGCGTACTCAGGACAAATTGGACAACAACTTTCATGGTTCAGTTTCTCCTTTTACCATTGGGAAAATAAAAAAATTGTTGCTAAAAGATAATTTTTGTGACTAAAAAGTTAAATGTTCATTTTTTCCTTCCATGTTGCTTCTGCTGCTGTGAAGCACCTGAAGGGTTAATAAACTTCTTGAATGTGGTTTTGAGTACCTTGAGGGGTGCAGTTTTTAGAATGGTGTCACTTTTGGGTATTTTCAGCCATATAGACCCCTCAAACTGACTTCAAATGTGAGGTGGTCCCTAAAAAAAATGGTTTTGTAAATTTCGTTGTAAAAATGACAAATCGCTGGTCGAATTTTAACCCTTATAACTTCCTAACAAAAAAAAATTTTGTTTCCAAAATTGTGCTGATGTAAAGTAAACATGTGGGAAATGTTATTTATTAACTATTTTGTGTCACATATCTCTCTGGTTTAACAGAATAAAAATTCAAAATGTGAAAATTGCGAAATTTTCAAAATTTTCGCCAAATTTCCGTGTTTATCACAAATAAACGCAGAATTTATTGACCTAAATTTACCACTAACATGAAGCCCAATATGTCACGAAAAAACAATCTCAGAACCGCTAGGATCCGTTGAAGCGTTCCTGAGTTATTACCTCATAAAGGGACACTGGTCAGAATTGCAAAAAACGGCAAGGTCTTTAAGGTCAAAATAGGCTGGGTCTTGAAGGGGTTAAAGGGGAAATCCAGGATTTTGTGGGGAAAAAAAAGTGCTTAAGCACTAACAAGCAATTATTTGCTACCTTACCTGCCTGTTGTGTGCGGCGTCGTTCTTTGCTAGTACAGAGTGGTAATGGATCGCTCTTGCCGTCAATTTCCCCTGCTGAGTTCACGTCGACTGAGCTGCTGATTCTTTTCTGCTCTGTTGAGAAGGTGAGACTTCCAACATCATTTTTGATAGGCAGTGGGAATTGGGCAAACTGGGGTAGCAGACTGTCAATCAGAATGACTTCGGAAGTCACACCCCGTGAACAGGGCAGAAAATAAACCTCCGCTCTGTCGATGTGACGTCAACAGAGGCTGCTGAGTCGGTAAGAGCAGGTTGCTACCTCTCTGTGCCAGTGAAGAATAGCACCAAGCACAGCAGGCAGGTAAATAGAAACCTGTTTGGGTACTTTATTTTGTTTTATTTTTCACAATGACCTGGATATCCCCTTTTCAAAAAAATAAATACATAAATATTGCCAGAGCTGTATATTTTAAGAGACCACCACATCAAACCCTGTCATGGGCAGCCCAATCTCGAGACCTGAACCCCAAGAGGATGATGGATAGTCACAAGCCATCAAACAAAGAAGAACTGCTTACATTTTTGCGCCAGGAGTAGTGTGAAAGACTGGTGGAAATCATGCCAAGACGCATGAAAGCTGTGATTAAAAATCATGGTTATTCCACAAAGTATTGATTTCTGAACTCTTCCGGCATTAAAACATTAGTATTGTTGTTCCTAAATGATTATGAACTTGTTTTCTTTGCATTGTTTGAGGTCTGAAAGCACTGGGATTTTTTTTTTTTGTTGTAATTTTGACCATTTCTCCTTTTCAGAAAAAAAAAAAACAAACAAAATGTATTGCTTGGAAATTCGGAGATGTTGTCAGAAGTTTATAGAATAAATGAACAATTTACATTTTACTCAAAAATATACTTATAAAGAGAAAAATCAAACAAATTGAACATTTTGCAGCGGTCTCTTAACTTTTGCCAGAGCTGTATGTTCCAAGCGGGCCAAAAGGTCATTCCTGTCTGTGAATATGATTTATGCATACACAGAGATTGCTCCTAATGAGCCAGGTCCATTCTGTTTGAATTGCCAATGCGTCTTTTTGTTTTGTGTCAATTCTTTTCATGATTGTGTTTTTCCCCAGATGGCTCTGGTTCCAGCTCGAGGAGTTCAGAGCAGCGCTGTGTGCCGGGATATTGATACTGCTGCAAAATTTATTGGTGCCGGAGCTGCCACTGTAGGAGTAGCTGGTTCTGGTGCCGGTATTGGTACAGTGTTCGGCAGCCTCATTATTGGATATGCCAGGTAAAGGAATTTTAGGCCATTTATTTTTAGATTATCTTTACCATATCCTCCCACTAAATGCATCACAGTAGTAGTAAAACTTCATTCTTCTGTCATATGTTGAATCATGTTTCCAGTTTCAGAAACTGCAGGTTTTCTTCTCAGATTTGCGTCCAGCAAACTGATTGGTTATTCTTGTCTCTAAGGCAGTACACAACCAAACGTAGCTGTCTGAAGGCCTCGAACGATGGGAATACCTATTGGGCCTTATTTAGACTGACTCCATAGCGCTGGAGGAAGATGCTCCAAATTCATTATCAGGTCTTTGATGAATGTGGCAGATCTTACAACTGGTGTGCGCCACCTCGAGAAATGTTGCGCTAGTCATGGGCTGGCTTACATCTTTGGCACAGTTTATTCCACCTTTGTGGCACAAAGTATGAATTTGATGGGTGGGCTTCTGCAAAACGTTGACGTTTCATGGAGTTTTACTCAAGAATACTGGCTAAGACTAACTGAATCTGAAGCCTAAAGGGATTAACACTTTCAATGTTTACTTGTTTTATGAATCTCATCAGAAGTTTGAGCAGTCATTCTGTGTGGACAGTCCCTTTTTAAAGGAATCTGTCGTCTGATTTCATGCTGCCCAAACCACGAGCAGGATGAATTGGCCTTGCTCGTGACGGCATCCAGCTGGACATGAGACTACGGTAGTCTGGCGCCGTAGCCGGCCGACTTCTGTGTTCCAGCATGTGACTGATAGTCAGGTCTCATGCTGTGGAAGAGACCTATTGCCTCCTCTAGCAGAGCTGGACTGGTATTGCCTCGGCTCCAGCTACCATCCCTGGTGCTTTAGAGAAACGCAGCTGTGAATTATGCTGCCTGACATTCGGACAGCATGAATCTGACTGGTTCCCTTTAATGTCAGGCTTATAAGCCGGAGTCCTACTAGTGTCTCGCTTGCATAAGTCATCTTGGCGTAATGGGTAGAACCATGAAGTGAGACATCTTCTGCCTTGTATCTAAAGGTTGATGCTTTGACAACTAGGATATTTAAAACCCCCTTTGCTTTACTAGGCTAGCAGGACCTGGGGATTTATTATGATGGAATATAGGCTGAACTGGATGGACAAATGTCTTTTTTCGGCCTTACTAACTATGTTACTATGACCCTCGGCTGGCTAACTTTTTTGTATTTATTTATTTTTTAGCCCATTATTTTAACATTTCCATTGTGCATGAATGCAAAGTAAGAAAACTACTAGGAATGTAAATTGTATGTAGCATGTTCAGCATCACCTGTTCACTAACCTCACACTATAGCCGGCTTTGTAATGTCTGACTAGATAAAGGCCTCTGGTTTTCATCAAGACTCATGAAAACAATACCTGTTGGTGAATTTCTTCCAGCTGTACAGTGGCACGCATCTCGCCACAAATCTATATCGTACTCCAGTCAGGGTCTAAGGAACGCCACAGCTCATGTTGAGTTGGAGTAGCTGCAATGTCTTACCCCCATCCTGCCTCATTTTGGCAAAGCTCAAATTAGCATGAAACACAAACTCGCAAAATTTCCATTACTAACCCCCCATCCCCTTTCAAGGCGATTTATGCTAGATTTTTGGAGTAATGGCTTTGAGTAATCCAGGCCTAAATGTTAAAATGCATTTGGGCTGGGGTCATATGTGGTAAAGTTATGTTTTGGAACCTGGCCTAAAAGATCCACAAAATCTTTTCTTTGCAAATTTCAGTCACTTTCTATAGGTTGGTGTCAAGAATCTGCTGCTGACTTTATTGTTGTGTAAAATCCCTGTTTGGTGACATTGAACTATATTTTTCTGTGGCTTCCTGGTACTTTCCAATGTTAATAAATCCATCTCTAGGCTCTAAAAAGGGTTTCCCACTACTGGATAATCCCAGCCTAATTGATTCATGACCCCAATTAAAATAAAAACTGTATTTACTTACCTCCTGTATCGGCGCCATTCCAGCAATGTTGGTGCTGCTGTTCCCATAGCGTGACATGACTGTCACGTGACGGCCGCAGCCAATGAGCGACCATGGAACGACACCACTAAAGGAAGTGAGTACACACTGGTTTTACCCAAATTGGGATTTTGAATCAAAGGGGGGTTATCTAGTAGGTGACTACTCCTTATTTTTTTTTTTTTTTAATAAATCAAAATCAGATTTCTTAACTTTCTGTGAGATTTGTTTTGTAACTTGCTTTTTAAAAAAATCAATTTTTCTTCTCCCTCATCCATAGGAACCCATCTCTTAAGCAGCAGCTGTTCTCCTACGCCATCTTGGGCTTTGCCCTGTCTGAAGCTATGGGGCTGTTCTGTCTCATGGTTGCTTTCCTCATCCTGTTTGCCATGTGAAGTATCTCCTGTTCTTCAGGTTCCTGTATATCTACCAGTGGCCGATGGCTCTGTTTTGGGGGGTGGTTCCCCTGACGCACGACCTGCTGTTGAAGTCTGGGAAATAAATAAATTTAACAAAAAAAAAAAATTCTTCTGTGTCACTTTTAATTTGTCTTCTATGACACCTTGCAGAGAATTCAGGACTGTAATCTGCAGTTTTCATCCACTCCTAATGGGAAGAGGGAGAGTTGATGGACTTTACACTACGTAATCTGCACAGTCTGAATATGGAGTTGTTTTCTTATAGTCCCTTTTTATTCTTTTTCATCGTGCAGTACTGGGAATGGCTGTTTTCGAAGCGGTGCATAGAAATGTACCATTTGCATCATTGTAGTGTTAGGTGTCATGTCTGCAGTAAGGTGGAGAAACGCTATGGCCGCACATGAAGTGTCTGTTTGTCAGATCTGTGGGCTCTGTCTGCTGACGCATGGTGCCACATTGAGAACCTGTGTGACAATATATGGTGGAGTATGTCAGGAATCGGAGTAAAGTCTCACTTTTTGTTTTTTATCAAACTTGGAGAATATTTTTCATTTTCTGAAGGTAGAATATTTCTGCTGCAGATTTCAAGGATGCTACACCAGTCAATTCCAAGGAAAAAACACAAAAATTGAGCTTGGTTTGAGTTGGTATACATGCAGCACAAACGCATTTTCATGAAAATACTTTAAATGAGGTGTGTCCAAACTTTTGGTCTGCACTGTAATATATATAAAAAAAAATTTTTGTCCCCAAACCAGGTATGCATGGCACCCTCGTCCCCCAATCCAGATGTGCATGGTGCCCATCAGATT